>NC_133378.1:3266388-3566388 GCF_049309525.1 Garra rufa | reverse complement strand
CTCGTTCATAAACGTTTGGAAGACGGAGGGACTGATGGACAAACCATAGGGCATGACGAGGTACTCATAGTGGCCATTGGGTGTTATGAAGGCCGTCTTCCACTCGTCTCCCTCACGAATACGAACGAGGTTGTATGCACTCCGCAGGTCCAATTTGGAGAAGATACGAGCTCCACGTAGTTCCTCGAGGGTGGCAGGCACGAGTGGAAGTGGGTAAGGTTGTTGAATTATTTGAGAGTTGATTTGACGGTAATCAATACAGGGACGGAGACCTCCATCCTTCTTACCCACGAAGAAGAAGCTGGAAGCGGCTGGTGAGGTCGATGGTCGAATGAATCCCTGAGCGAGAGCCTCCTGGATATACTCCTCCATCGCCTGGCGCTCCGGGTTGGACAGGGGGTATACCCGTCCCTTGGGTAGTTGAGCACCAGGTAGCAGATCGATAGCACAGTCCCATGGCCGATGTGGAGGTAGGTGGGTGGCAGCTTGCTTGCTGAATACATCCTCGAAGTCTATGTACTCCGCTGGGATTTCAATCGAGGTCGTAACGTCCGGACTCTCGACACGAGTAGAAGCTAGAGACAAGGGGACAGGAGTAGATGGCAGTTCATCTGACATACAATTCTTAAGGCAATGCTTACTCCAGCTGATGATGTCACACGGATCCCAGCGGAGTTCAGGATGATGAGAGTGGAGCCAGGGACGTCCGAGGATGATATCCACGGTGGAGTTCTCCAGTACCAGAAGTTTAATCCTCTCGCGATGAAACAGGCCGACTTGCAGAGTGATTACAGGTGATGAGTGACGAATCCGCCCACGTCCTAATGGTTTTCCCTGTATAGTTTTTACAGCATATTCAGGATGATGACGTAGGCGAGGTAGTTGCAGGCGATCTAGACAGTCTTGTGAGATGAAATTTCCGGAGGCGCCTGAGTCGATCAGAGCAGACAGACAGAAGGAATGTTCAGCAGTATGAATTGTTACAGGAATCAGAGTTAACTTGGCGGTTTCAATATCAGTTTGTATGGTACTCACCACGGGACGTGGGGGTCGGACTGGACAGGTGCGCAGGATATGACCAGGTTTGCCGCAATATAGACAAAGTCCGGAAGTGAGGCGGCGTTGACGTTCCAGCCGAGATAATTTGGTTGAATCGATGATCATAGGTTCTGGTACTGGAGTGCAAGCTGCCACCGGAGCGGGCTGAGGAGCGGTTAGTGATGGCTGGCAGGCGGCTAGTCGCTGAGATATTCGATTTGCTCGTTGTAAAAAGGTCTCCAGACCGATGGAATCATCATACAGCGCCATAGCAGCACGAATTTCAGGTTGAAGACCTTGCCTGTAGGCACCTTGCAGGGCGATCTCGTTCCAGCCGCTAGCCGCCGCCAGCGTCCGGAAGTGGAGAGTGTATTCTTGCACCGAAGAAGAGCCTTGTTGCAACCGGAACAGTTGATCAGAAACGGTGAGTACACTGGTGGTTGTGCTGAAAACCTCAGAGAAATGACTGGTAAATTGCTCATATGAATGAATCATGGGGCTATTGGCATTCCACATGGCTTTCGCCCATTGTAAAGCTTTACCAGAGAGAAGGGAGATTAAAAAGGCTACCTTGGAATCCTCTGAAGTGAATTGATGTGGTTGCATCCGGATGTATAGTTCAACTTGTAGCAAAAAACCGCTGCACTCAGCCGCCTCTCCAGCGAATGTATTAGGTACGGCCATGGGACTTCCTGAGGCAGATGGCGGTGAAGGTGGTGTAAGTGCCGCCTTGAAAGCATGGACGAGTTCGGTGAGAAGGTTAGGTGCGGGGTTCGGTGCAGTGGTTTCTTCGGTGTTCATATTTTGTCGATCTGGTCTTCTGTCACACACAGACGAAGGCAGAGACGGAGGTAAGTATAATATAAAAGAGGTAAGTTTATTTGAACAGCAGGTAAGTAGCAAACAGCAATATGGTTGGTGGGAAGGAAACGTGAGCTTATCTGAACAGTCCTTTTGTGCAGGTGGGAAATTCCGCGGAACCAGATGAGAGAAACAGAGTCCATGAGCTACGGAGAACCAGCAGGAACTAGAGGTGTGATCGGTAGACCAGATGAAGAGTGAATGCAAGTGCTGGGTATATAAAGGGTGTGGTGAGTGGAATCAGGTGAGTGCAATTAGAAGTCAGGTGATCCGGAACGAGTAAGTGGTTCTCCAGAGGGTGTGTCTTGTGTAGCTGACTGGGGTGATATCCTGACATCAATGAATTAGCTAGAAAGATGCCAAAGTGCATCTGAGGCTGTATCTCTGCAAAGCTTTGACATATTTGTACAAAACTTTGTATGTGCCATTGTCACCTCACACTGATTACACCACATCAATTTGGTAACAGCGACACCTATTGGTCAAGAGTAATAAACCATTCATTAGCCAATAATTATGAAAATTTCAAAAATGCTAATAACTGTTGACCACATAAGCCTATTGTAATGAAAGTGGTCTCAAAATATTGGGTCATGCTGACAATGTAGATACCAATTATGCCATAGTTGGCCGAACTTCCTGTCCGCCGTTTTGATTTATGTTGAAAACCTATTTTTTCGAACTTGCCCTAGACCGTTGGTCCGATTTTTTCCAAAATCGAGTCAGATCATCTTCAGACTGTGCTGACAAAATGTTATGGATTTTGCATTGATAGAGAACCCCATTTTTGTATAGCGACGCAAAAAATTTGAGGCATAATGCCAGACTACATCTGAGGCTGTATCTCTACAAAGCTTTGACATATTGACACCAAACTTTGTATGTGCAATTGTCTCCTTTTGTCTGCAATTTTCTCGAGCAGCACCACTCACATGCGTCACATACTTTCATGAACGCTTGTCGGAAGAGAAGAAATTGTTGAATAAAGTCATTATTTTTGTTTCCTTTTTGTGCGCAAAAAGAATTATTGTAGCCTCATGAAATTATGGTTGAACTACTATTGTCACATGGACTATTTTAACAATGTTTTTACAACCTTTCTGGGCCTTGAACGTGTCAGTTGCGTTGCTATCTATGAAGGTTCAAAAAGCTCTCGGATTTCATGAAAATATTTTAATTTGTCCTCCAAAGATGAATGAAGGTATTGAAATGTTTGAAATGACAGGAGGGTGAGTAATTCATGACAGAATTTTCATTTCTGGTGAACTATTTCTTTAAAATACACATATTAGTGTCATGTACAAAGAAAAAAAGTACACTGATAACAATATAACTTATCAATGGCTGATAGCAATGAAAATATCTAAAGAGCAGGAAATATGGCAATGTTAGACAAGTGTAGTCTGGACTGTAGACTACATTTACTTATAAATAGAAAACAATGGAACAGAACACATAAGGAGTGTTCAGGAAAGCTATTTGGATAGTCATTATTGTTGCTAATCTGTTTGGTGCTGCTAATGGAGCAGAAACTGCACTGCAGCTTAAAGTCAAGTGTGTTTACTTTGTAGATGCCTTAATCAGTGCATAGAGAGCCAGGGCATGCAATCAGTTGTGTTTAGATTAGCTAAAATACTCACCCTTTATTGTTGAAAAGGTTACAGGACAAAAAATATGCGCACATAGCATAGATCGCACCAAAAGCAATAGCCCTATGCTCTCCAGAGAACCTACTGCTTTCACAATTGCTGCTCTGATAGGTTCCTCCTTGCCATTCCTCCTTTTTATCTGCACTTCCTTTGTTTTTCTAAGAATGTGTTTGAGAGAATAAGCCAAGGCACGGGAGAGGTGGGATTTAACGCTCTAGTATTATCTGTGACCTCTGTGGCACTAATAACAACCTGTCAGAGAAAATGATTTATCACTGCATTAACAAGACAGGTTATTGATACCACTAATGTTGTTAGGTTAATGCTATAAAGTCCTCTGTTGATGCTGCACATTGCCACCTATTATTAATGAGTCAAAAGTGATTAAAATAAATCACAATCAACAGTCAACAGTCTAACAGAAATGAAAGCATTTCTTGCTCATTCTTCTTTCTTATAATCATTGCGGTTTATGAGGAGGTATCTGGAACAAATATCTTTCACCCTCTTTAATAAACCACATCAACCCATTAACCTCTTATTGCCATCCAAAGGAAAACTCATTAGGCATTATCACCGTGAGAAGCTAGTCACTGATTGTCTGATGAGTTCCCAGCAGGCTGTGTGTTTTAATAACCCGACTCGCATACGCTCACAAAATTTATGAGTTCTCAAGATTTGCGGCTTCAGCCGAGAGAACAGAAGGAATTCAAATGAGAATGGGGATAAGGAGTAGACTGGCTTCATAAATACTATTGCTGGATTTTAACATAATACAAAATATAACCAAATATCACAACAATCTAACTGGCTGAGCCATGTTTGAAAAATCTGTAAAACAGCCAATATCATGTATAGAGGCAGTACTTGGCAGAATAATTTTCTATTTTTTTATTCATATTTTTATTCATTTAAGCATATTTTAAGAAATAGTTCAATCAAAAATCCCTCAGGTGATTAGGAGTTGTAGAAGAGTTTGTTTGTTCATCAGAACATCAATGGATCCACTGCAGTGAATGGGTGCCATCGGTATAAGAGTTAAAACAGCTGATGAAAGCATATTTTAACTTTACATTGTTGCTCCTTGTTACCTCTATCCATTTACAATATTGCTTTCTCCAGTGAAAACAGGTTAGAAGTAAAAATAGTTCAAGATCTAGATATTTAGTATGGATTATGGAAGGAGTGAATGTTAAAATGCCTTCATGATGGATTTGTTTCATTGAAACACAGCTTTTCACTTCACAAAATAAGCGATGGACTGTAGTCATGTGGATTATTGTGTTGTTTTTATGAGCTGTTTGGACTCTCATTCTGACGGCACCCATTCACTACAGAGGATCCATTGGTTAACAAGTGTAATGCTAGAAAGGTACAATTAGCTAGAATCTGTTTCACTCATCTACATGTTGGATGGCCTGAGGGTGAGTAAATTTGCATTTTGAGCTACTTATTTAATTGCACTTTTATCTGCGTATTTAATGGCGTATGGCAAAGAAATATCTATAAAATGTCATGTCTAGATGGTGCAGCTGTCTGCATCTGACTGCAATATTATGGGGCTGTTTCTATGGTTACTCTTCCACTTTTGAAAACATCTTTTTATCTCACCGTCTCATTTTGTATTTTATTTTTATCATCAGCTGGAGGGGAAAATAGGGAAGGCATCTGTTGCTGGGAGTGAAAAGGATTCTCCAGACCTCAAGGGGGCACTAAAAAAGGAGCGAGCAGAGCATCAACACCTGTTGGCGGACTCTTACGCTGCTGTGATGGACCTCACCAAACAACTGCAGATCAGCGAGAAGAACTGGAGCCGAGAGAGGCTAGAACTTCTGGAGCACTTCAACCAGGAAAGAAGTCAATGGGAACAGCGTTTGCGAGAAACCCAGAACAAAGGCACACAGGTCAGATATCATATGGATAAAGGATTTGTTTACTCAAAAATAGTTTATTTACCTTCATGTCCTTCCAAAAGACTGTGCTTGTCGCTTTCAAGTTTCAGAGGACACAAGTACACCAAAAAGTGGTCCAGAATATTCACAAACTTAGTCTACTGTACATTTTTTAAAAGAGTTTTGGAACATGTTTGGAACAACATGAACAGGCGTGAAGGGTGAACAGTAACTTTTATGGTCAAGTGCATTAAAAGGCCTGGGAAGCTTTGTTTTTCCCTGCTTTCATGTTTTCCTTTCATGTTTTTCTGAGCCCTTTTAATCTGTTGTTTTATTTGGGTCTGTGGGGGATGTCATCATGACATATTTTGCGCATACTTCATCCCCACACTTCCTTCGCTGACTTTGGGCTCCCCTCACATAATGGGCGGATATGACAGTATCTCTAAACATTTCCGCAGAGCGCCTGCAGACCGGCTCTCAGCATGTTGCATCACCTATCTGGAACAGCTGGTTTTGCATATCCATGTGGCTGTGCACTGTGTGCTTAGTCCAAATGGAAAGAAGCCTGAGACAGTGTGGTCAGTTTGTCTGAACTAACCACACTGTAAGTAATGAGGCTGGAAAAAAAGATGAGACTACATAGTTTTTCTCTGTGTTTCTTTTTGTGACCATCCAGCTCAGTGCTGTAATTTATTTTTGGCATTTTTACCTTTATTGTGATAGGACAGATCAGTATTGACAGGAAGCGAAGTGGGAGAGAGATAGGGGACGGGATTGGAAAAGGTCCTCAAGCCGGGATTCGAACACGAGACACCCGGAGCGCAAAAGCGCTGCATGTCAGTGCACTGCCCACAAGGCTATCAGCACCGACAGTGCTCTAATTTTTATGTTTGATATGACATCCTTAATGATAAAAGTCTAATACCATGCTTCATTGAGAAAATTTGGGTCATTTATATAGACGTGGCGAACCATACCACTATCATTACCCCCGCAGAGGAAACTAGCTGTTTTGAATGACCTCATTTCCTAAAGAGAATATCGTCTGACTCAGTAATACCACATAAATGAATGGGAGTACTGTGTGGGGGGAAGACCAAGGCATGCTGCTCTGTAAAACTTCACTAAAATAGATCATTTCCTTTTCAGTCTCTTCATGACATAACATCTGAAAAAGAAATCTCAGCAGATGCTGCCACCAGTGGTTCAGGACTGCAAAGGTAAACTGACTTAAATTAAAGGATTAGTTCACTTCCATGATAATTTACTTACTCCCATGTCATCAAAGATGTTCATGTCTTTCTTTATTCATTCGCAAAGAAATTCCATTTTTTGAAGAAAACATTCCAGGATTTTTCTCTATATAGTTGACTTCAATGGTGGTCAACGGGTTGAAGGGCCAAATTGCAGTTTCAGTAAAGCTTCAAAGGGCTCTATATGATCCCAGCCAAGGACTAAAAGTCTTATCTAGCAAAACGATCAGTCATTTTCTAAAAAAAAAAACATTTATACACACGGTTAGTCCTTTGTTTGTGTACTTTGGTTCAAACCGGTAGGGTAGGGTGAAAAAAAAACATCTTATTTTTGACTCCAAAATCATTGAACAATGTTATTTTACCCTTTTTAGTAAAGGGTGTTTGAATTTCTTTGCATATTCACTTTGTAAACACTGGATCGGTATTTCCACCATCGTCATGCGTCATCTTTCCAATGTGACTGCGTAATCCATGAGGTTGAGCTAGTGCAAGACAAGCATTTGTGGTTAAAAAGTCTAAATATTTTTACATTTTGCTAGATAAGATCCTTATTCTTTGCTTAGGATTGTGTTAAACTGCAATTTAGACCTTCAACCCATTGGCCACTATTGAAGTCCATTAAAAGGAGAAAAATCCTGGAAT
Organism: Garra rufa; assembly: GCF_049309525.1. Taxonomy (NCBI): domain Eukaryota; kingdom Metazoa; phylum Chordata; class Actinopteri; order Cypriniformes; family Cyprinidae; genus Garra; species Garra rufa. Next base: position 3,559,047 of record NC_133378.1, on the reverse strand, counting down.
GTTTTCCTCAAAAACACAAATTTCTTTTGTGACTGAGGAAAGAAAGACATCTTGGATGATATGCGGGTAAGTAAATTATCAGGAAATGTTTTTTCTGGAAGTTAACTAATCTTTTAAGGTCTTAAATTTGTGCCTTGTTTATCAGACATGATTGTTTTATGATAATCCCCACTCTCTCGTTACAGGACCAAATCAATTTCTGCCCTCACTGAGTTTAAGAACCTGCTGGACACCAGCCTGTTCCTTTCTGGTCACAAGGTCAGTGGAGTTCCAGAATGCAATGTTGCACAGCATCAAACTACTGCTCCTGCTTCCATTCTGGCTCGCACCGACTTAAGTGATCTCAATAAGAAGAATTGGAAGTACCTAACCAATGATTCTGCAGTCTTGGAGAAGGGTGACCAGTTTAAGACATGGGACTGCCCAAGCACCAACTCTAATAGCAGCTTCCCCGGACTGGAGTTAAGCAAGGAGTGCATCCAGAGAAGTTACACCGCTCCAGATAAGACAGGCATTCGCATCTACTACAGTCCTCCAACTGTGAGGAGAATGGAGAGGAGGCAAGTCAAAGAAAAGGCCCAGCAGGATCCTCATCAAGGACCATCATCTAGAGACGGAGCCATAACTGCTGCATCTGCACCTTTGTTGACCACTTCCTCATCCACTTATGAGCAGTGGTTAAATTCACTTTCACAGCAGCATAGAGATCTACTTGAAGGACGGACCGTAGGTTCTGCACCATTCCACGGACTGGAAATTTCAGGCAACCTGAGTGATGACATGAAGGAAATTACCAACTGTGTGCGACAGGCCATTCGTTCCAGTTCCCTTGAGAGGAAGTGCAGCAAAGATACTGGGAGCCAAACAGTTGGCGTTTCAAGTACAGGAACGCAAACAGCACAGTTTGTCAGCATTGGCTTACAAACCGACGGCCCAATTTCAACAACTAGGGGCCTTCAGGGGAAAACATGGTCTCCTCGTCCGTCCACCTCACTTTCATCTGTACGCTCCCGACAGATCTCTACATCTTTAGAGAAGGTTCACAGTCGCATAGATAGACCATGTTGCTCACCCAAATATGGCTCACCTAAGCTTACTCGCAGGGTCTCCACCTCCTCCTCCAAACTCGAGACCTCCTCAACCTCCTCAAGGGATCGCAGTGTATGGAATCTTAATAACCGTAGTGGATGTCAGAACGGTTCCGCCTGGGCACGTTCCACCACGACCCGGGACAGCCCAGTGCTGAGTGGCCTCAATGATGGCTTGACCAGTCTCTTTAGTGTGGTCGAACACTCCGGAAGTGTTGAATCATTATGGAAAGCAGATCCATGCCCTGGAAGACAAGCTGCTGGGAAACCCTCCTGTCCTAGCATTGGTATCGGTCTGGGAGAAGCGGGAGCTCAGAAGTACGGCATGGTCCAGGAGTTTCTCCGCAATGTTTGCGGCAGGACTGTGCCACCAGGCACAATGGACGAACCAAAGCCTGAATGCCTACCTGGAGCCTTGATCAGCACAGACAACATCACAAAGATTGTCAATAAGCGGTTTATGAAAACCCAAAGAGACGAGTTTGTAGCCACCGGAAAGGATGTAACGAGTTCAAGCGCTAGTACCCTGGAGGTGAGACAGTCAAGTTCTAGTGTCACCACTGTTGATCTGGGCAACTTCAGTCCTGGAGGGCCACTGTCCTGCAGAGTTTAGCTCCAACCCTAATCAAACATACCTGCCTGTAGCTTTCTAGTGATCTTGAAGACATTGACTAGCTTGTTCAGGTGTGTTTGAGCTAAACTCTGCAAGACAGTGGCCCTTCAGGACTGAAATTGCCCATCCCTGATGTAGTTGATTGCATTTAATCATGAACATCTGATTGTGTTATACAAACTCGCCTCCAAACTTGGTCCTAGAGGTCCGGTGTCCTACAGAGTTTAGCTTTGACCCTAATTAAACACACCTGAACCAGCTAATCAAAAGGGGCTTTTACACCAGAGGAACCTTTTATAGTTCTTAGAACTATTGGCCGAAGTTCCCGCTTCTTGGCGTGTTCCCACCACAGGAACTAGGAATCTTTTTAGTTCTAGGAACTCAATTTGGAAGAATTAAATTAGCTTATACTTTAGAGTAGTGTCTCAAACATTTCTATAGGAACTACCAATGCCGTAAGTGTACGCTGACTGGCCAAACACATACGAAACACCGACTACCCGGCATTTTTAAAAAGCTATTCAAAAATATTTACTTCACAAACATGAAAAACAGCGATAACAAAATTTTGCTACCTGTCGTTTGCAGTGTTGTGTTCTTTACTCAGCCTGGATAATACTTAACAACGGAAGTTGTCACAGGAGATTTATGGCGGTTTACATGTCACATTTTGGTAACCTCAGCTGAGGTGGTACTGAAAAAAAGTACCAGGTACTGTACACAGTGGAAACCCCCCCAAAAGTGAGATTACTAAACCATACTGTACCATGCTGTGGAAAAGCGACATAAGTCAGATTTTCATGCTCTTTCAATCGTGTAAATTGTGCGATTACATTCTATCTCCATTATCACGAAACCAACAACACACAACAAAAACAGCTCAGATCACAGTTGTAAATGCTGCAACATCACTGCCGGCCGCTTCAGAATTCCTACTGCCGGTGCGAATGCAACCAGGAAAACGGCCATAGGGGGAACTGGTTCTCTAGGAACCACCATGCTGGCTAATTCCTAGAACTATGTGGTGTGAAAGCCTCTAAGGTCTTACTAGGCATGCTAGAAACTTCTAGGCAGGTGTGTTGAAGCAAGTTAAAGCTTAACAATGTTTGGAGACACCTGCTCCAAAGAATAAACCCTGAATCAAGCAAATGTCTTAAAATCTTTCTTTCTTTGCAGGATTCAGTTTGTGACTGCAGCTCACAAACTGTCACTACCTGTTTTGCCCGCCACTCCCGCTCCACCACACGACATACCCAAGGCCAGTGCAAACATCGAGTTCAAGAGTCTCCTATGGGAACCGAAGAACGATTCGACACCAGTAATGAATGAGGATGAGGGTGGCCTCTTCCGACACCCAAAAAGTATACAAAGACTCAACGCTTATCCCACACACACTGCCACACAAATCCACTGCCACACACGCCAATACACACAGACACACCTTTAAACAAACACGCACATACTTCATACCTTCACTAAAAGTCTTCAGGGTTACAACAACGGGAGCTTGAGGAATTCCTGAATCTGGAGAGTTACCAAACCCAGACCTCAGTGTAACCAGCACACTTTAATGCCAAGGAAGGGGAACGAGTTGACCTCCCCTTTAGGTCCACCATTCCACTGTCAACCAGCCAGATTTCACATTGTAAGTACATCATTCCAGAGTAAACCAGCCAGACCTGCCTTTGAAGTCCACCATTCTACCATTCCACAGTCATCGAGTCAGACCTCTCCTTAAACTCTGCCATTCCTCTGTTCTTCATCCAGTCAACAGGACAGCTTAGCCAGCCATTTAAATCCCAATGGAAGAATTTGAGTAATCCAAACCAAGTTGACACCAGGTCTTAATGAAGTCATGTAGATATAAAGGGAACATACAGCATGCAACTCAACTACTCAAACCAAGAACCTCAACATGGCCTTCTGACAACTGCCCTCTTGCATTTCACCACAAACAGCATTGCTTGGAGTAGCTGTAAAATTGTCCCATAACCAGCCCTTGATGGATTCTACGAGTTCACCTTTTCTTGAATCTACAATGGACCACTTTTGCCTTGATTGGTTAAGAAAAATGTGAAAAATCCAACATGGTATCAATTAGGATTATGTTCTCTATAGATAATCATTACATATCAACCAAACAAGCTTGTTTTAACCACTGTATAGACTCTGCAACTACTTAGGACCATCTTTCATTTCCAAATCAGCCAAAATACGAAACTCTACCCTTGGATTTCCCTAAAAAAGGACTAGATGATACCATGTTGCATTATGAATCTGTCCTTTTTAAAACTTAATACTCTTATTACGCTGTCTGAAGATGTCTACGAAGAGCACGTTGGTAGCTGTAGAGTTAGGAGGATAGCAGTTGTTTTGTTTGCTTTGGTACTGTGTTTGAAGTGTTTGATTAGAGCACTAACACGTAAATCTCCATTCCCTGGCTAGGATGTCCTCATGAATTTTAAGTGTAAAGTGTAAATGTCAATTTTATTTTTAGTCTATTTCTACAGAAGACATGTTGCTGGGAGCATCTTCTGCAACCCTCTTCTTCTTTATTTTCACTGTGTCTACCTCTTCATCATCCATCGTTATGCTGAAATAACCATAATGGACCTTAGTCAGGGTAGGCGCCAATTTTGTATTCAATGGAAATGAAAAAGAGATCATAAGGGGTAGAAATATAGTCAATTTAATAGGTTGTACCATTCTGTGTTGGGAAAATTAGATGTGACTGTAGAAACATTGGTCAATTTATGCTGCATAGACTGTTGGGTAATAGTTGCGGAGTTTGCAAAAGTGAACATAAAAAGGTGTATATCACCCTTTTGAAACCTAAAATGGCAAATGGTACACCAGACTGTCTCTCCCAGCCTCATTTATGCCAAATTGAATGTCGTCTACCCTGACTAAACCCCATAATCCTATTTTCCAGAACACATTTGAAAGCCTCACAAAATACTAATTATGCAGATACCACATATAGAAACAGAGATATGTTTAAGACTGAAATGCTGAATGCTAATTAATTGGCCACAGTGAGATTTTAGGATTAGTGAGATTTTATCCCAAAAAATAATCCATAATCTGACCGTTCATGTAGCTATGCAGTTACCGTGATATGAGTGAGTGCAAGTATGTTTGTAATGTGTTTTCTCCAATCTCCAGTTGGAGTGGTGCTGCAGTAACTTAAGTTTGCTGGTGCTTTTCTTAGATTTGATGACAGTACATTAGAGGAAACATTTTTGTATGCATTTCTCGAGCCATGTAAGGATTTGTCGATTCAGCTCTTTTATAAATCGGGCATTAGTAAAATTGTTCATGTCTGGCCCCCCCAAAAAAGAGTCAGATATTATAAACCCAGCCTATTATATCCCAACGTCTCCTCTTTATCTGTCACAGCCTTGCCATATGTCCCAAAGCTACCTCTTAACTCAAAACTGTATCTTGCATTATGTTAAACCCATTCATGTTTCATTTTGAAGGTCACTAGTGTGCCTTTTTAAAAATAAATAAAAACAAAGCAACAAGATTTGAGTAGGTGAGTAGGAGTAAGACACAGATAGCTACTGAACCCCTCTGTTTTTTGAAAAAGACAAAAATGAGACAAAGTCTGTATTCATGAAGTTAAATGAAGTGCAAATTCATTCTATTCTATAGTGTATATTGTAATTTATCACAGAAGCCAAAATACATTTTGAGGACATTAACGAGTGAAATCTGCTAATGTAATCAGTCCAACCTTTCTTTATAAGCCATTTTGAACTTGTTTGAATGTTTTCTGAGTTGAGTCTGATAATGTAGCTTTGCCCACTTATTATACATATCAGACAAGCAGTGTACCGTCTCTTCAAGTGCCCCTTAACTGTTTAGTCTTGGTATTTGTGCTTTTGATTTTGGTCACATGATCTCTGAACAAACAGGGGGAATGACCTTAGTTCAGGAGCTTTTTGTTTGAGCGCTCCCACAGTCGATTTATCAAATGCTGATGCTGGATCTTAAAATGGAAATTTCCCCAGAAGATTGTAAATGATAGCAATTACACAGTTTTATAGCAATTCTAAAACCAGTGACAGAAGTTTAAAAGGTCATGTGGTTGGTGGCTTTTGATTTAAAGATGTTGTTTTCATGGGAGCAGCTCTCTGATTGGCCTTCCCGTTCACGATATTGGTCTCCATCACTTTTGTGTCGTCACTACACCCTGTTTTAATGCCTAGCAATATATACACAACACCTTGTCGCTTTTTGTTGTCAATATCGTTTGCTAAATTATTATAAAGAGAATGCGTGTATATTTCTTTTTTGTCTCCATTTGAAATCTCTTTCGGATGAAAAAGATGATGACAGATGGACGTTGAGAAACCTTTCTAAATGTTTTAACTTGAAATCAAATATACTGTAAATAAACACACAATTTGTACTCTTTCTATCCTCGTGTAGGAAATGTTGAATGTCTCTGCCAACTTGAGCTTGAATTCTGTACCTTTCCTCACCTGAATTAAAAACATGAGAAGATTTTGTGTAAATAGAAACATTTTAAAAATAAAAATGCTGAAAATTTATTTGGATTTTTTGTCCTTTTTTAACATCTGTTTGGTATGGAAGCCTATTTCCATCACTGAATAAAAAATATAAAAAAGGTAATTGCGACTTAATCAGATTTGCGAGATGTAAAATTACAATTCTGAGATTCTGAGAATTGAGTGATATAAACTCACAATTGCAGTATTAAAGTTAGAATTGCAATGAACTCGCAATTCTGATTTTATCATGCAAATGGGAGTTTATATCATGCAGTTATGAGAAAAAAGTAAACTGTGAGAAAATAAGTCAGAATTGCGTGTCAGAACAGAAAGTCAGAACAACTCGCATTTGCAAGAAGAGTCAGAATTGTGAGATATAAACTCGTAATTGTAAGAAAAAGGTAAGAATTGCGAGCTTAAAACATCACAAGATATAAACGCATATTCAAGAAAAAGTTAGAATTGTGAGATACAAACTTGCATTTGCAAAACAAAATGTCAGAATTGCAAGATATAAACTCACATTTGCAAGAAAAAGTCAGAATTTCGAGATATAAACTCGCATTTGCCAAAAAAAAGTCAGAATTGTGAGATATAAACACCCAATTGCAAGCAAAAATGTCAGAATTGCAAGATACAAACTCGCATTTCGAACAAAAAAAGTCTGAATTGTGAGAACTTGCATTTGCGAGAAAAAAGTAAGAATTGCTACATTTAAACTCGCATTTGCAAGTTTTCCAGAATTGTGAGATTTAAACTTGCATTTGCAAGAAAACGTCTGAATTGCGAGAACTTGCAATTCTGACTTCATAATAAGTTTATATCATAATTCTTAGAGAAAAGAGAACTTGACATTTAAACTCGCGTTTGCAAGAAAAAAGTCCTAATTGTGAGATACAAACTTGCAATTGCGAGAAAAAAAATGCGAGATTTAAACTCTCATTTGCAAGAAAAACGTCGAAACTGTAAGATATAAACTCGCATTTGTGAGAAAAAGTCACAATTGCAAGATACAAACTCGCATTCGCGAGAAAAAAGTCTGAATTGCAAGAACTTAAATTTGCGTAATAAAAAGTAAGAATTGAGGAATTTAAACTCGCATTTGTGGGTATAGAGTGGAGTATTCCTTTAAGAGACAAAAGGTCAGAATTGCGAGATACAGACTTGCAATTGCGAGAAGAAACAAGAATTGTGAGTTTATATCTCAAAATTCTGGCTTAATTTCTCAGAACTTGCAATTCTGACTCTATAATAAGTTTATATCACAATTCTGAGAAAAATGAGAACTTGCATTTACGAGAAAAAAAGTCAGAATTGTGTGATAAAAAAATTAAAATTGCATTTGTAAAAAAACGTTTGAGGAAAAGAAAGAATTGCGAGTTTATATCTTGCATGTCTGGCTTCATTTCTCAGAACTTGCAATTCTGACTTTGTAATAAGTTTATTTTACAACTCTGAGAAAAAAGAGAACTTGCATTTCCGAGAAAGTCAAAATTGCAAGAACTTACATTTGCTAGAAAAAAAAGTCGTAATTGCAGGATACAAACTTGCATTTGCGAGAAAAAAGCAGAATTGTGAGATATACATTTGAAATCACAAGAAAAAAGTCCTAATTGCGAAATACAAGCTTGCATTTGAAACAAAAAAGTCTGAATTGCGAGAACTTGCATTTCCGAGAAAAAAGTAAGAATTGCTACATTTAAACTCGCATTTGCAAGAAAACCATCAGAATTGTGAGATTTAAACTTGCATTTGCAAGACAAACGTCCGAATTGTGAGAATTGCGAGTTTATATCTCACAATTCTGGCTTAATTTCTCAGAACTTGCAATTCTGACTTTATAATAAGTTCATATAACAATTCTGAGAAAAAAGAGAACTTGTATTTGCGAGAGAAAAAAAGTCAGAATTGCGTGATAAAAAATTTAAATTTGCATTTGTAAAAAAACGCTTAAGGAAAAAAAGTAAGAATTGCGAGTTTATATCTCGGAATTCTGGTTTCATTTCTCAGTACTTGCAATTCTGACTTTATAGTAAGTTCATATCACAATTCTGAGAAAAAAAGAGAACTTGCATTTGCAAGAAAAAAAGTCAGAATTGCCAGATTAAATTTTTTAATTTACATTTGTAAAAAAACGTCTGATGAAAAAAACTTAAGAATTGCGAGTTTATATCTCACAATTCTGGCTTCATTTCTCAGAACTTGCAATTCTGACTTTATAAAGTTTATATCACAACAAGAACTTGCATTTGTGAGAAGTTATGATTGCAAGAACTTGCATTTGCTAGAAAAAAAAGTCGTCATTGCAGGATGCAAACTTGCATTTGCTAGAAAAAACAGAATTGCGAGATTTAAACTTGCAATTGTGAAAATAAACATAAGAATTGCAAGTTTATATCTCACAATTCTGGCTTCATTTCTCAGAACTTGCAATTCTGACTTTATAATAAGTTTATATCACAACTCCGAGAAAAAGAGAATTGTGAGATTGTCACAATAACCTTTTTTTTTTATTTTTTATTCAGTGGCAGAAATGGGCCTCCATAGTTTAAGGACTACTACTACTGCTACAAAAATATTTAAAAATTGTCACAATTTATACATTAACATTAGCTGATAAGTAATCAGCATACTATAACGGTTCATGTTATGAATAAGTAATTAGCATTGATTACTTGTTTTCGACAACAACTTAACTGCACCAGCTGTCATTAAAATGATTCACTTGATCTACTTTAAGAATACATTTTTGATTCACTTTTTTACATATTCAATCTGCACTCGTCAAGCATACTCAGCACGTTCTTTTAATTTATGCTTAAATGCATTAAGTAAATGCATCTGTTGTGGAGAAAATTACTCATCTTGTAATTCCCTGTTGGAATAAAGATGGTGGAAAAGAAAATGAAGCGGGTAGAAAGAGTGACGCGGTGCTGTGTTAAATGTAGCTCTAGGATATAATGGTTCGTGTCCAGCTGTGGACTGTGAGTCTCAGTCCAGCTGGATTCCGTCTTCCTACATCACACACACACACACACACACACACACACACACACACACATGTTGGGTTTACATGTTTTATGGGGACATTCCATAGGCGTAATGGTTTTTATACTGTACAAACCGTATTTTCTATTGCCCTAACCCTACCCTACACCTAAACCTAGCCCTCACAGGAGATTGTGCACACTTTTACTTCATCAAAAAAACTCATTGTGCATGATTTATAAGACTGTTTCCTCATGGGGTCCTGAGAAATGTCCCCACAAGGTCAAAATCTACTGGTATTCCTATCCTTGTGGGGACATTTGGTCCCCACAACGTGATGAATACCAGGTACACACACACACACACACACACACACACACACACACACACACACACTAGCTGATTAAGGGACCAGGGAAAGGAAACTCCAGATCATTTGCGTGTCGTTGTATGTGTGTGTGGTGTTGGGTTCACTTGGGAAGAACATCTGTGATTTTCTTCAGGGTCATTTCCATGCCCGCCAAGATTTTCTTTTTTTTCCCTTTTTTTGAAAATATACTAGTTTACATTTGAATCTGAGTGCGGAGAGAGAGACAGAGATACAGGATGTGACCAAACAGTTGCATCATTCAAAAAAGAGAGAGATTTCCTGTCGCAATGTGATGACACTAGCATTAACATGCATAGTGGGATTCAGCGTGAGAGGCAGAGAAGAAAAGGGAAAAAGAAACCGTAAGGGAAAAGATGTGGCTCTGAATGTCATATGAGGGTTTTTGCTTTCAAGCTGTAATGCACAGCAATAATACATTTCATTTCATTGTCCGCTGAGCATAAACATACACACACACACACACACACACACACACACACACACACACACACACACACACACACACACACACACACACACACCCAGTACTGTCTTGCTCATACAAATGGGCAGGACGAACATCAGTACAAAAATATAGTAAGTTGAAATCTGTGATTGTGGTCGTGTTCATTTCTACATTTTAAAATTAATGTATGGTTTTATTTTGAAATGCAATCGCTATTTATTAAATATCATCCATTTTTTATGCCATTCATCACCAATACCTTAATAGGTTTTATAGAATTCAACCAATGATTTATAGTTTAATTTCTCATTTTATCGAAATTCAAATATCACACATAGTTTTTTTCTATAGTGTTTTATGCGTTTTCCGAGAAAATGCAGAAATTGTCTAATCTGCCTTGTTATGCTGACATTATAAGACATTTGCTCCTTTAAAAGTAATTAAAAAAACAAAACAACTGTTACACATCCATTATTATCTAAATGGGGACTACATTGTTGCCACAAGTACATTTTTGAACGGTAAGGTTTTTTAAAGAAGTCTCTTCTGCTCACCAAGCCTGCATTTATTTGTTTTACAGCAAAACAGTACATTTTGAAATATTTAAAAAACTATTTTCTATTTGAATATATTTCAAAATGTAATTTATTCCAGCTGATTTTTTAGCATCATTACTCCAGTCACATGATTTATTATGTTTAAAACAGCTAAGTGGAATTTTTTTTAAGAAAGTTCAGAAGAACAGCATTTTTCTGAAATAGAAATCTTTTGTAACATTATAAATGTCTTTATCATCACTTATGATCAATTTAAAGCATGCTTGGTAAAAAAAGTATTAATTTATATCACTCTATCTATCATAGTGTATAATGTTACAAAAGCTTTTTATTTCAAATAATTTTTTTGATCTTTTTTATCCATCAAAGAATCTTGAAAAAAAAAGTACTCAACTGTTTTAACTATTGATGATAATAATAATAATAATAATAATAATAATAATAATAATAATAATAATATGCAAATCAGCATATTATGATTTCTGAAAAATCATGGAAGACTGAAGTCTGGAGTAATGACGCTGAAAATTTAGCTTTGATCATAGGAATAAATTACATTTTAAAATATATTCAAATAGAAAGTAGTTATTTTAAATAGTAAAAATATTTCACAATATTACTGTTTTTGCTGTATCTTGGATCAAATAAATGCAGGCTTAGTAAGCAGAAGAGACTTCTTTCAAAAAACACAAATCTTACTGTTCAAAAACTTTTGACTGTTAGTGTAATTTTGCATTTAAATTATTTTTTACTTTATAATGAATAAATAATTAAAATAATTTGGTCTTTCTGACAATTTTAAGGGCTATTTTCACCTTACCAAGTGCAATAGTTCAACTCTGTTATGGGAATAATGTGTAGTTGTGTAGTATGTAGGGATGCACTAAAATGAAAATTCTTGGCCGAAAGCCGAACAAAATTGAAAACTGGGCCGAAGGCCAATTACTGAACACATTTTTTTGTGTTTTTTCCTCCATGTATTTTGCCAATTTTTTTCACCATTGCATAAATTAAATAGCCTAAATGTGCTTTTTACAGTTTTGTCTTGCTTTAAAAAAAAGTCAATTACAAAACAACAATTTAAAAATATTTACTCAACACTGAACATTTTTTACATTCTAGTAGACATTATAGCCTACCAACAAAGCACAATTTAACTTAACATTAATAAGTTAGTAAAATAATATTCTTTGGGCATTTTTAAGACCCACTTCTTGAGTCAGGCATGTGTTGTTAATGTACAAATAAATGCAGCCTTGCTGAGCAAAGGAGAATGTTATAATAAATGTATTAATGGAGCTGTTGTAATGATTGTTTCATTATTTTTGTCTTACTTTTTTATTTTATTTTACAGAACAACAGTAAAATTACAATACTAACATTGACCTCAGTACTACTTTTTGCTGACAGCAGCAGATTTATGAATGATTCTCATCACGCTGTTTCAGCGCAGACTTTCCTCGCGCTTTGGACTTTGAACCCTGGCTAACAAACTTGTGCAGCACTGTCAGAATAAATACAATTTGTGCGTGTATTAGACAACATAACGTTCTGTAGTCATCGAATACATGCAATCAGTGTTGTTTTTGACAACCATCTTAGATTTAGTCTTAGTCTTAGTCTTTTGGACTAAAATGCTTCTTAGTTTTAGTCAAATTTTAGTCACTTCTATATGTGATAGTTTTAGTCCAATTTTAGTCGACGAAAAGTCAAAAAGGTTTTAGTCTAGTTTTAGTCGACGAAAAGTCAAAAAGGTTTTAGTCTAGTTTTAGTCAAAAAAAGGGAAAAAGGTAGTCTTTTAACAAATTAATGTAGGTCAGTAAGTATTTTGCTGTTGGGTAGTGTCACTTATAAGTTCTGAAAATAGCAGATCTATAGTTCAACACAATGTGAGCTTCCGGATCGACTATTTTCACCAATAATTACAATAATGAAGGTATGTTTTAGAACATAAAAGACAAACAAGGATGGAATGCTAAAACGGCTTGCCATACTAGTATAGCAAAGAGTATTTAATGCTAAAACGGCTTGCCATAGCGTCAGATACTTTTTAAGTTTTAATCGGCATGCACAATAAGCGGAAATGTCATGCATTTTAAACGTCGGACGGACCACCCACTAACATTTTCGTCTATTCTCGTCTCGTCAACGAAAACTCACACACGTCTCGTCATGTTTTAATCATCAACGAGCCATTTTTATCTCGTCATCGTCTCGTTATCGTCATGAAAAAAAGTGGCGTCAACGAAATGATTTCGTCATCGTCATCGTTGACGAAAACAACACTGCATGCAATGTGATTTTAAACAGTCTCTCTGTCTTTCTCGGACAGTTTTAAATGCTTCCACACTGCCAACATGTTTGCTGCATTAGTACTCGCCTTTATTTGATTGCATCACATTATTGTTCGGTATCATTTGTTCTGCCTTTCCAGTTATTCGGCGGAACATCGAAAGAGCTTTTTTTCCTATTTTCGGCCAAATAATTTTGTTTGCCGAACATTCGGTGCATCCCTAGTAATATGATATCTTGACATTTTGCTCTGATTTTAAACCCTGACCTTACACTATTTTGAATGCAACAAGATGCATAAAATTCAAGATTATTCTAATTCCTGCACAAACTCTTCAATAGCACAGTCAAGCTCTTCCCTGGCTCTGATGCTGAGTCAGATGTCCTGTAAGCTCATCCTGATTAGATGGAAATCAGTAGATGGGTGAGGTGGCCAATGGAGCTTATGTAGGTCAAGTAAGAAGAGAGTGATACTGCTTATCTTGTAAATCCTTGCCCCTGATACCCCTGGTAAAAAAAAAAAGCACTGGAATTTTCTCTCTCACACAGCATAGATAGTTCAGGTAGATTTAACACATGCTCCCATCTTTAAGTAGGAGAACATGTGCCATAGTCTAATGTGTCCTACCACAGTTACAAAACAAACCAAAAATATATTTCTATCATGACAACTCTCTGAAGATTTTTGCATGGGAATGGACATAACAATGTTAATGTATTTGGTCTTTGATCTGGTTATTGCTATTTTTTACATTATTGCCAAAGCCACAAGAGGGCAAGCCTGCAACCATTAGCTATAAAAGCGATAAACGCTTCTGGTCTGTCAGTACGTGGGAAAGTAAACCAGATGCTGTTTTTTTGTAATGGATGTCAATAGAAGAGAGGCTGTACTATGCTAAATAAACTGCTTTTTAGAGGAAATGGCTTATCATTTTATGAATCGACAGCCTATCTGCTAATCTTCAACATGTTTTACATTAAACAATAATTTTGAATTTAACTTTTTTTTTTTGAGTTTACCACGAAAAAAGTCACTGACTTTACGCGACAGGTGGGATTCAGCTTACGGCACTTCTCATTCATTCTCAGTATCCGTAAATGGCAACTGAGTGTTGCACAACTCAATGTCAAGGCTGTAATGTGATTGGACATGTGATCCAAGTTAGCCGTTACACTTTCTCCAATAGTAAGTAATACAGACCCTCTCATCTCCCTATAGTAAGACAATCTCTTGTTATTGCTGCTGCAAAGCAAGTACAGGAACTTACTATTGCCAATACATACGTCGATACACTGCTGTGAGTATTTAAGACATACTGCTGCTGCACAAGTAGTATATATGTGACCCTGGACCACAAAACCAGTCTTAAGTCGCTGGGGTATATTTGTAGCAATAGCCAAAAATACATTGTATGGGTCAAAATTATTGATTTTTCTTTTATGCCAAAAACCATTAGGAAATTAAGTAAAGATCATGTTCCATGAAGATTTTTTGTAAAATTCCTACTATAAATATATCAAAATGTAATTTTTGATTAGTAATATGCATTGTTAAGAACTTAATTTGGAGAACTTTAAAGGTGATTTTCTCAGTGTTTTGATTTTTTTGCACCCTCAGATCCCAGATTTTCAAATAGATGTATCTCGGCCAAATATTGTCCTATCCTTACAAACCATATGTCAATAGAAAGCTTATTTATTGAGCTTTCATGTGATGTATACATCTCAGTTTTGTAAAATTTAACCTTATGACTGGTTTTGTGGTCCAGGGTCACATATAATAACCTGTAGCAGATCTATACAGGTGGAGCTGGGGAGGTGGAGGCTTTCAGAGGAACTTAACATGTTCTAGTGAATGCTAACCAACCATTTAAATGTAAAGCTGCAAGCTCATTGGCTGCGTATGCAACATGAACCAATCAGCTTGTGCCAAGTAGATTAACACTGTGAATATCATCAGTTTGCATTAATGATCTATCAGCCTGCACCATCTAGAGTTTCATGACAGAACTTGCATTTACACCTCTCAAAACACAAAAGATTACTCTAAACACATTACTCTAATATCATGTTTCACATGATTTTTTTGGCAAAGCATCATTTGAACTCAAACTTAAATTGTGATATGGCTTTGTGGACTGTAATTGTGATAAAATTAACTAAACATATAGCCTGTTGTGCTGTCTTGTACTGATCCTGCGTTTGCAAGTCTCAGAGTGGCTTGGTTCACAGTGCAAATTTAACGTGCATCTAGGAATGCAACGTGCCAGTTGCACTTTATTTTTCCATTCACATAATTTCCAACATTCGATTACAGCATTTTACGAAATTAATAATGAGAAGCGTTTGTAAACCTGTTGCCACAGAAACTTCCTGCAATTTTCCAGCAAAATAAAAGCTCTTGGAATACAGATTAGAATTTTACTACCGAAAAGTAAAAAAAAAAAATCTACTTATTCAACCTAAACTCATTATGAAATTGTACCTGTGGGAACCGTTTCGCAAGACACAAAATATATACCGCCATTTACGTTTTGTGACCTATTTGATATAAAATAGTATTGTTACTATTGTTACTGTCCACTGAGAACATTTCCCGAACAGATGAATGTACATATGGTACGTTTTATGTGATGTTGGTTTTGTACGTGTCAGCGCAGTTCTGACTTGAAATGTCCATTGAGTGGCGTTATAAGTCTAACGCTCCGTGACGTTTTAAAATAACATACCATCTGCACTACACCTAAACCTACCTGATAGTATAAACAAAAGCACATGTGATGTAAAAACTCAATCACAAGCATGCTGTTTTAGTTTTTTAATCTTTCAGCTCTTTCATCGTGAGTCATGTTTTTCACGGGATTCGTACCCAAAGATTCTGCAAAAAAAATATTCTCATAGCTTCATTAAATTAAGGTTGAACCACTGATGTCACATGGACTATTTAAACAATGTCCTTACTAACTTTTCTGGGCCTTGAAAGTGGTAGTTGTATTGCTGTCTATGCAGGGTCAAAAATGTATTAAATATTTTCGCTGTTCAGTCTGGTTACTGAAAAGGGGTTGGAGCTCTTAATTTTGTTCCCAAAGTGGCCTGATTGATGCATTTAGCTTTAAAATGTAAAACATTCAGTAAAACACTAAATTCATCCTTTATTTCCTTTCCTAACCCTCAATTGGTTGGGAAAGTGGCTGGAATTAATTCGTTTTGAAAGCTTCCTCAATACTTTCAACCATCGTACAAGCTGTCAAGTGTGATTTTGTCAGGCTGAGGCTTAAACTAAAAGCCACTGGCTATTAATTGTTTATCTATTTGCAAATGAATTAGCTATTTATGTGTCCTTGAACATAAGAAAAATGGAGGCTGAATCAGAAACAGCTGGGGATGTATGAAAAGAAAATATTAAAACATACAAAATATGTGTTGATTGCTCTTAATGATCATAGGTTTAAGGCAGCGGTACTTGAAATCCCGGAGTGCTGTGCTGGTAAAACCCCCCATAAGACCAAACCCAATTCTCAAGCTTATTTGCTATAGACCTATCATTGCTTTAACCCGCTAGGCAGAGATCCCACAAGACCGAAACCCCCCACCCAAATCAATCACACTCTGCACTAATGCAGAGGTCATTCTAGAAGAGGAAAGCAAACTTGACTGCAGCAAACTTACTGAAAAGAACCAGCAGAAGCATGTACTTAAAGGAACACTCCACTTTTTTTGGAAATAGGCTCATTCTCCAACTCCCCCCGAGTTAATAAGTTGATTTTTACCATTTATAAATCCATTCAGCCGTTTTCCTGTTCTGGCGATATCACTTTTAGCATAGCTTAGCATAGATCATTGAATCCTATTAGACCAATAGCATCACGTTCAAAAATGACCAACGAGTTTCCATATTTGTTGTATTTAAAACTTGACTCTTCTGTAGTTATATCGTGTACTAAGACCGGTGGAAATGCAAAGCTGCGAGTTTCTAGCCTGATAAGATTAGGAACTACACTCCCATTCCGGCGTAATAGTCAAGGAAGTTTGCTGCTGAAGCAGTAATAAGGCTGAAGCAGGCGGAGTATTATCAGAAAAATGAGTTCCCAGCTAGTTTAGCATTTGCACATGTGCTGCGTGGTATTACTGCGCCTGCTTCAGCCTTATTACGGCAGCAAACTTCCTTGACTATTACGCCGGAATGGGAGTGTAGTTCCTAATCTTATCAGCCTAGAAAATTGAAGCTTTGCATTTCCACCGGTCTTAGTACACGATATAACTACAGAAGAGTCAAGTTTTAAATAGGACAAATATCTAAACTCGTCAGTCATTTTTGAATGTGATGCTATTGGTCTAATAGGATTCAATGATCTATGCTAAGCTATGCTAAAAGTGATATCGCCAGAACAGGAGAACGGCTGAATGGATTTCAAAACGGTAAAACTCAACTTATTAACTCGGGGGGAGTTGGAGAATGAGCCTATTTCCAAAAAAAGTGGAGTGTTCCTTTAAAAAGGTCTTGCACTGTTTCTTCTGCAGTCTGCTTTGCATCTGAAATCTACATATGTTTGCAAGCAAACGATTAATGAAACAACAAGGTGAACGAATTAGCAAATAAATAACGTCAGGCATCAAATGAAGCCAGTGTGTTTTGCGTATGAAAGAGTTTCAGTCGGCTGTAATTACTCTGCCAGATCACATCAGTCAGCCGTCACGCTGATGGAAGGCGGATAAAATACAAACACAGGATGCAGGCAAACAGTCGCCGCAGATTACGAGCCAACCTGAGCTGGAAATATCGCTCTCTGTTCCCCGTCGCTCTGAGGGAAAGTGCGTTGAGATAGTTGTGAGGTGTGTTTTGGCCATGGTGCGCTATGTGAAGGAAGGGTGTGTGTTTCCTAATGGTGAAAGTGGGGAAAAAACAAGCAGGTTGAGTAGACATACTGAAAAAAATTAAGTAGGAGAGCAGCAAATCAAATCTGCTCTCAGTAAACACAAGCTTGATAGCCACACAACAACAAAGTCATTGAAAACTGTTTTGTTAGGTGAAAATGTAACAGAGGAACATTTTATGGTGCAGAGGTTGTTTTTCATAGCTCAGATGATTTAATGTTCACACATTATTATGGCGATTCGTAATTTTTCGTTTTGGTGAACTGGGGGGTAATTCATGTGAGTTGGTTTGACAGCATTAAACTTTTTGGATTTTGGATCTTCTGGGAAACATGCATCCTCTGTAGCTTCAGAAGGGCAGTACTAAATGAAAAAATAAGATATTTAGTCAAAATAAGAAAAATGTTCACATTTTCATTCTGTTCAAAAGTTTTCACCCCCTGCTCTTAATGCATCGTTTTTCCTTCTGGAGCATCAGTGAGCGTTTGAACCTTCTGAAATTAAACTAAACAACTAAACAAGTGTGTGTAAACTTTTGAACGGGGTCATTTTTATAAATTCAACTATTATTTTCTCTTGTGGACTATATGTAAATGTCTTTAATGTGAAATATTCAGGTCAGTACTAAATAAAAAATTAGCATTTTGTTTGATCCCTTTTATTTTAGTAAAATAATTAACATTTTGCAGATTCTGCAAGGTGTATGTAAACTTTTGACCTCAACTATATATATTTAAAAAAAAACTAATGCAAATGACAAAAACAACAATATCAAAAATTAAAATAAAGTTAATATTAAAAACATAAAAATACAAGCTAATTTTGAATTAATAAAAAAAAAAACTACAATAGTGTAAAGAAATGATAAAAATAACATTGATATTCCACCATAAACCTGAGCGCTTTTTGAGACATTCTTAAGATTTTTCTTGCTCTTCTGAATCTCTAGAGGACACATCTAGGTTTTTTTTTTGTTTGTTTTTTTTCTCAGAAGCCTAATCTAAAAGGCAAAAGTTTTCATTTGCCCTCCATTTAATGCTATTACTCTCTTGGAGAAACAATTTAGATATTAAAAAGATTTTCTCTTGTGGACTATATGTAAATGTCTTTAATGTGAAATATTCAGGTCAGTACTAAATAAAAAATAAGCATTTTGTATGATCCCTTTTATTTTAGTAAAATAATTAACATTTTGCAGATTCTGCAAGGTGTATGTAAACTTTTGACCTCAACTATATATATATATATTTTAAAGAAAAACTAATGCAAATGACAAAAACAACAATATCAAAAATTAAAATAAAATCAATATTAAAAACATAAAAATACAAGCTAATTTTAAATTAATAATAAAAAAACTACAATAGTGTAAAGAAATGATAAAAATAACACTGATATTCCACCATAAACCTGAGCGCTTTTTGAGACATTCTTAAGATTTTTCTTGCTCTTCTGAATCTCTAGAGGACACATCTAGGTTCTTTTATCTCAGAAGCCTAATCTAAAAGGCGAAAGTTTTCATTTGCCCTCCATTTAATGCTATTACTCTCTCTGAGAAACAATTTAGATATTAAAAAGATCTAATTTGTGATTTGTCTTTCCTGTGGGTGTCCGTCTTGTCACTAGTTAGGACATCATTTGTAACAAAGCGTGATAAAACAGAAATTGAAAATCAGGCCAGATGAGTTAAAAGATAAGACAAAAGACAAAACAGCATAAAACCGCTAAGGAGAGTTAAAGTCAGGAAAACAGACAGGAAAACAACTTATTCTACACCACAAGACCAAACAGAATAATGGTAATTAACGTCCTCCCATAATTAGAGCTTATATTGTGTGATTACAGTTTAGCAGTACATAACTGATCCTTGCTCAGACTACACAAGTGAACTCCAGAGGTTAGGGTTCAACCATAAACCATATGTTAACAACATCAGTTTTAGGGATTAAACTAGTTTGAACTCCACTCAACCTCTACCGGGCATTCAAGCCTCTGTCTCTCTCTCATTCTCTCTCTCTCAGTTTCTTGCCAAAATGCCATCATGCTATGCCAGGAAATCTGGGTCAATGGCAGAAGTGCCAGAAGGAAAAAACAAGAACCAGAGAAAGACAGATCCTTGTCTCTCTCTAGGGGACTTCGGGGCTCTTAGGATAGTAGCGGAAATCTACATTTTTCATGCAATTATCACATGAAGCAACACACTGTTATGTCTCTCTCACAGCTAAATTTGTTCTGTGTTATACATTAAACACTCAACACAGCCAGAGAAATTCTTTATGTGTATAAATAAAGTATTTTGTTAAATGACAAAATAACGTTAGACAGTAGAGCTCGAAAAAAATTGATTCTCATTTTTACGAAACAATATTGATTCCTAAATGCCAAGAATCGTTTAGTTTAGCCTATTTTCAGTTAATGAATGAACTTTTGATGTGAAAAGTCTTTTTAAATTCTCTCATTTTTTTACAGTATTCAAACAATAAATGCTGTTTTGGCACTGTTTAAAGGAGAAGTTCACTTCCAGAACAAAAATTTACAGATGTAATCACCCCCTTGTCATCCAAGATGTCCATGTCTTTCTTTCTGCAGTCATTAATAAATTATGTTTTTTTTTAGGAAAACATTTCAGGATTTCTCTCCATATAGTGGACTTCTATGGTGCCCGCGAGTTTGAACTTGCAAAATGCAGTTTAAATGCAGCTTCAAAGGGCTCTAAACGATCCCAGTCAAGGAAGAAGGGTCTTATCTAGCAAAACCCAACGAAGTTGGAGGAGAAAATGAGATTTGAGTTTTTCGACATACCCTAACTGCCCTGAACTGGAATACACTTCAGGCAGAGCTGTGGCCACCATAGAAGTCCACTATATGGAGAGAAATCCTGAAATGTTTTCTTCAAAAATTCTTTATGACTAAAGAAAGGAAGACATAAACATCTTGGATGACAAGGGGGTAAATAAATTATCAATAAATTTTTGTTCTAGAAGTGAACTTCTCCTTTAATGTGGAGTGACAGACTGCTGTAGAGCCTCAGTTTAAGAAAAGCGGAAGTGCGAGGCGCGTGCGAACTGATTGTCTCCACTGCTTTACATACCAGTTTCAGCACAAACGAAACATGAGTGAACATCCGAAGGTATGTTAAAAGAAAGAATACAACTTGTAATGCTTGTAAACAATGTCACGTAACATCACATTCACCTAACATAAAAAATATTTGTGACCAGTTAAAAAAATGAACTCTAGAGAGGAGCATTTTGATAAATATATGCAGCATATAACATATTCATTACCATTTTTACTGTTCTTCAGTGTTTATGTTTGAAATAATCTGTCAAGTTCATATTTCAAAAACCGAATTATAGTAGAAATGTAATTATGTAATTGTAACTTTATTATTATAAAAACTTGATGAGTCTAATTTAACTGTTTAGATACAAATCAGTTCATTTTAACCTTCAATATTATAGTAATGTAGTACCAACTGACTCTATATTTTACAGCATTAGTTGAGATATATATCCAGAATAATCAATATTGAATCAAATTGAATCGAAAGCTTGTGAATCAAAATTAAATTGTGAAATTTGTGTCAAAACCCAGCCCTACTAGACACGGATCATTATTCCTGAATTAAAAATATTAAATACAGTTCTCAAATAGTATCCAGCATACACTATATAAACAGCAGGAATTGTACTCTTATTATTTTATGTTTTAAACAGTACAGTTGTGGCCAAAAGTTTTGAGAATTACATAAATATTGGAAATTGGAAAAGTTGCTGCTTAAGTTTTTATAAAAGCAATTTGCATATACTCCAGAATGTTATGAAGAGTGATCAGATGAATTGCATAGTCCTTCTTTGCCATAAAAATTAACTTAATCCCGAAAAAAACTTTCCACTGCATTGTTAAGAAGGCTTCAGGGCGTCCAAGAAAGTCCAGCAAGCGCCAGGATGGTCTCCTAAAGAGGATTGAGCTGCGGGATCGGAGTGCCACCAGTGCAGAGCTTGCTCAGGAATGGCAGCAGGCAGGTGTGAGCGCATCTGAACGCACAGTGAGGCCAAGACTTTTGGAAGATGGCCTGGTGTTAAGAAGGGCAGCAAAGAAGCCACTTCTCTCCAAAAAAAAAAAAAAAACATCAGGGACAGATTGATCTTCTGCAAAAAGTATGGCGAATGGACTGCTGAGGACTGGGGCAAAGTCATATTCTCTGACGAAGCCTCTTTCCGATTGTTTGGGGGATCTGGAAAAAGGCTTGTCCGGAGAAGAAAAGGTGAGCGCTACCATCAGTCCTGTGTCATGCCAACAGTAAAGCATCCTGAGACCATTCATGTGTGGGGTTGCTTCTCATCCAAGGGAGTGGGCTCACTCACAATTTTGCCCAAAAACACAGCCATGAATAAAGAATGGTACCAAAACACCCTCCAACAGCAACTTCTTCCAACAATCCAACAACAGTTTGGTGAAGAACAATGCATTTTCCAGCACGATGGAGCACCGTGCCATAAGGCAAAAGTGATAACTAAGTGGCTCGGGGACCAAAACGTTGAAATTTTGGGTCCATGGCCTGGAAACTCCCCAGATCTTAATCCCATTGAGAACTTGTGGTCAATCCTCAAGAGGCGGGTGGACAAACAAAAACCCACTAATTCTGACAAACTCCAAGAAGCGATTATGAAAGAATGGGTTGCTATCAGTCAGGATTTGGCCCAGAAGTTGATTGAGAGCATGCCCAGTCGAATTGCAGAGGTCCTGAAAAAGAAGGGCCAACACTGCAAATACTGACTCTTTGCATAAATGTCATGTAATTGTCGATAAAAGCCTTTGAAACGTATGAAGTGCTTGTAATTATATTTCAGTACATCACAGAAACAAAGATCTAAAAGCCGTTGAGCAGCAAACTTTGTGAAAACGAATATTTGTGTCATTCTCAAAACTTTTGGCCACGACTGTATATGCTACATTGCTGTCACATTACCTCAGCATGTTATAAGTGAGCATTAATAAGGCACCCAGTGTCTTGGAAATAAAAAAGTATATATATAAAATAGTTTGCATAACGCATGTTGGTGTAAAAGTCTTAAAGGAATAGTTTAGCCAAAAATGAAAATCTGCTGAAATGTAGGTGCATCCCTTTTTGTGTATTTAAGCTCTATTCTGTGCCATTTTAGTATAAATAGTGTGGAAAAGTGCTTGTTACCTGTGGATTACTGTGATGATTTATCAGCTGATTGGACTTTCATTCTGACGGCACCCAGTCACTATAGAGGATCCATTGGTGAGCAAGTGATGTAATGCTAAATTTCTCCAAACCTGTTCTGATGATAAAAACCATTATTACCTACATCTCAGGCTGACCTGCGGTTAAGTACGTTTTAAGCAAATTTTCATTTTGGGTGAACTATTCCTTTAACATTTAGCCGTAATGAGTCAAGTTCAGAAATATATAGTAAGCTAAGGTCAAGTGCAATGCATTTGCTGAAGTAGTTTTACAATTATGGTAAATGAATACACGATGCATACATTTAAAATATCTTTATTATACAGCCTACTGTATAAATAGTATGCATACTATGTTATAATGCTGTGTTAGTATCCCTGGTTCTGGTATTCATTCTGGATCATGTAGAGCTGTACATTAGATCCTCATGAATAATGTATTTACACCACCTGTGTTCCATACACTCACTGAAAGAACATTATATAATAGTGAAACAGAGCACTGCTAAACATTTAATGAGCTGTGTCAGAATGAAAAGAATTATCGGAAAGGGTTTAAATAGACAAAAATGCTGAAAAACCAAAGAATCTGTGGGACCTGAACAGACTTTTCTGAAGAACAGCGGGGAGTTTAACTGTTCAGAACAAACAAGGTACTCATGAACAACTATCACTAAACAAGAAAAACACAGCAGTGGATCATTCAGGTATCAACACACTATTAAGAATCTTTTGAACAGGGTCATTTTTATAAACTCAACTATTATTTTCTCTTGTGCACTATATGTAAAAATCTTTATTCAGGTCAATTTTTAATAAAAAAAAAATAACATGTATTTTGTATAATCCCTCTTATTTTAGTAAAATAATTAACATTTTGCAGATTCTGCATTGTGTATGTAAACTTCTGACTTCGTCTGTATACTGCGCTTTCTATATGTGATGGGGTGGGTTTCTCTGACTCAAGAAGACTACAGTCCACAGAGAGAGCTGCCAGGTGTTCCTTATAATTAATTCATCGCAGGTTTGCTGTGGACATATTTAGACTGAAACTCAATAGAGAGACACAAAAGGGGATGGACATGATGATAATAAAGACAGCGTTTCAATGACTTCTAATGTGTTTTCAGATGCTCCTTGCTCTCTTTGTCTCTGTGAGCATGAGCTGACACAATATGTTATTGATAAATGCATAATTCAAATATTGAAGACATTAAAAAAATCAAGGCTGTGCATGGACTAGACATCCCTTTTCCCGGTCACTTGCATACTAATACAGATACACAAAGCTGCAAAATGCAAATAACTAGCTAGAAACTCCCTACCATTTATGCATTTAAATTAAAGTTGAGTGGTATATTTTCAGACTATTTTAATTGCAGTGCATTAAACACAGTAACACACTCTTTCTCTTTTTCATAGACACACTCAAATGTTATTATTCCCAATCCACACTGTCCTTTGTGAATGAGGGTCGTTGCTGTATGATTTACAGCTACAAAAAGGCCACTCAGGCTAAAAGACTAAATAAGAGAAGAGAGAAATATGACACATATGAGGAGTGGAAGGATTGAGAAGAGTGAAATGAGAAGCTGTTAAGTGTCTTTTCTAGGAGTTGAATGCTTCAGTGAACACCATGTCATTGCATGTGATCCTATAGCTTTTCCTTTTCTTAGTATGGGTGTGAAGAGCTTTATGAGTGTGAAATCATTATTAATCCAGACAGGCATGAAAGACATCTGCTGTATTTTCAAACTACGTTATGACTCTAGGTTAACATACAAATCTTTACTTCATCGCATGACACCAAAGACTTTTGAAAGATCTGACATGAAGAAGTTGAACATCTAAACAGCAGTTCTGGCCTTGGGCTTTTGATTCAGATGTTGAATATCCCCATCTTACTAGATGAGATAAAGAGAGGGGGAGGTGAAGGTGATGGTGCGGGCTACGTCTCATTGAAAAGATAAAGGAGATGTTTAATCTTCCATCCTCTATAGCACCATGCTCGCTTCACCCACCCTTGACCCCAAAGTCATCTCTCTTTCTGTCCATTCAGAATGCCATGAAAGCACCTGGCATGAAGCTGCTTGTGTGATAAATCAATCTCACTGTCAACTCCACGTTGTGGTCAGTCATTCATCTACACTGCCATAAATCATAACCTTAATCAGCCATACACGTTCAAACTAGGCACATTACCTGGATTTCTGTTAAATTAGACAACATTAACAAGAGCAATGGAAACTGAAAACAAATTTGTTCAAATAGAAGCTTGTAAATTAAAAAAATGGAGTGGGCCGAGAACTGAGCCCTGGGGGACACCATATAAACACAGTAACCCTGTTAACAGTGCCATTGAGAAAAGGTCACAAACACAGTCACTTTTTGCTGGGCATTACATTTGTTATGATATAAATAATGAAAAACAATGTTGTTCTATAGGCTTTGGCCTTTTTATTGTACACGGTTTACCATTTTGGTCTTATTGTTAGCACTACTAATTGAGTATTTTCATAAATCTTGAGAAAAAGCTAATCCTTTCATTGACATTTAACATTTAGTTTAAAGGGGTCATCGGATGCAAAACTCACTTTCACATGTTGTTTGAACATTAATGTGTGTTGGCAGTTTGTGTACACAACCACCCTACGATGATAAAAATCCACCCAGTGGTACTTTTTTATCTTTAAAAGTAATATCCCCTTTTTAAAATCAGATAATTCTCAGCTTCTTGTCGGTGTGACGACACACAGACAGAGGCCCCTCCCACAATAGTTGATTGACATGAGCATCTTACCTTAGCCCCGCCCTCACCGAGCTGAAACAGTCCGACTCCGATCGCCATTGTGTCGACTCCGGTGCAGGGGAAGACAAGAATGTCTCTGATTGAGCGATTGAGGTGTTCTGTTGTTGGATGTAATAATGAACATAGCAGTCGTCATTTACTCCCTACATCTGAGCCGCTGAAGACGCAGAGGATTAACATTACTTTCGTTTTTGAAAGGAAAGCGCTGATCCTGATCTACCTATGCGTCTATGTTCGTGCGAATCATTTGTGATGCAGCTTCACCCACAGCAGAAGTGAGTATAAAGGTCTTTTATGCATCTTTGCAAATGGCCTTTCTTAATAATGTGCTTGTTGGCAAGGTAAACATTATGGCTCGTCATCCCACAGCAGAGAGGGGCGGAGCGAGTAGAGCTCATTAGCATTTAAAGGAACATGCAACAGAATAGCTCGCTCTAAAAAGGGCTGATTTTGACAAGGTAAAAAGAGTGTTTTTTACACTACCATTGAGAAATTTTAACCAAAGTATGTTCTAGACTTCTCATTAAGACCCTAAAGAATCATATCAACTTGTGGAAAATGGGCATCCGATGACCCCTTTAAAAGCAGCCTACACTGACATCAAAAAGTGTTTATTCTTTCTTCATCTGAATCTGTTTTTAATGAATCATTCAGGCTAACTAAGTTTAGGTTGCCATAAACATTATGGATATAAAAGGCCAACAAAGTGTTTATGTCATAGAACTAAAGACATAAGCAAACTATGGAAGCCATTTTCGCCACTGAATAAAAAAGGTAATTGTGACTTTATGATCTCACAGTTCTTTTGTTCTCAGAATTGTGAGATATAAACTCGGAATTGCGAGTTATAAAGTCAGAATTATAAAATCTCAGTTTTAGAGCTTACATCTTACATTTCTGACTTTTTTTCTCTCAAATTATAATTGCATGATACAAACTAGCAAATCTGACTTCTGTTCTCAGAATTGCTGTTTTTCTTGCAATTTTTAGAACAAAAGTCTGAATAGTGAGTTTATATCTCGCAACTTTGACTTTATAACTTGCAATTTAAGTTTATATCTCATAATTCTGAGAAAAGAAATCTGAATTGTGAGTTGATTTCTCGCAATTGCAAGATCATATTATGCAATTCTGACCTCATAACTTACAATTGTGAGTTTATATCTTGCAACTCTGCCTTTATAACTGACAGTTGCGAGTTTATATCACACAATTCTGACATAACTCGCAATTGTGTTTATATCTCACAATTCTGATATAAAAATATGAATTGTGAGTTTATATTTTGCAATTCTGACATTATAACTCACAGTTGCGAGTTTGTATCACACAATTTTGACTTTAACATCTGAATTGTGAGAAACATCTGAATTGTGAAATTATATCTCGCAACTGTCTTTATAACTCACAATCGAGTTTATATCATATAATTCTGAGAAAAAAATCTGAATTGTGAGTTTATATCTCAAAATTGTGAGAAAAAAATCGAAACTGTGATTTTATATCTCACAATTCTGTCTTTATAACTCACAGTTGTGAGTTTATATCTTACAATTCTGAGAAAAAAATCTAAATTGTGAGTTTGTCTCAAAAATTCTGAATTGAAACAAAAACAAAAACAAAAAAAATCCTTGGTTAATCTTGCTCTCAAAACTTTTATTGGCTTTATAATCACAATTTAAAAAGAGGAATTGAGTGGAAGTACCCAGGGTGAGAGATTAATTTATAATTAATGTTTTCTCTTTCAAACATCAAATAGATTGTCACAGGAGAGAAATGCACTATGAAATATATATAAATAAAATAAAGGCTTATATTTTTCCTATACAGTAGATTGTACATCCCAAGATCCCATTTTTTTAAAAAAAGGACCACCATTTTTATTCAGCGAAAGTCCTGGAACAGTTTCATGTTGTGGGTGCAATATGAAGATAATTTCACATTTCCATTTCAATTTACGATTAAATTTTTTCAACACATGCCAACACCAGACAAAACAAACAAATGAAAACCTGATATCAACATTTACCAGGCCTGCAGTCATCTAGTATGATTAATCACCTCTCTTCATTAGAGCAATCTCATTCGTCAATGTCACGTCAATACAGTATTTGTCTCTGAACAGGGCAACATGCAACATTCTGCCCTGACCTCGAGCAATGCTAAAGCCTGGTGCTGATAACAGAGAGAAAAAAACGAAAGATAGCAGGAGCGATAGCTACTACTAAAGTAGGACAATCTCAACCTCTGCAGAGGAGACAAGAGACTCTCCCATCCATCACACACACACACACACACACACACACACACACACACACACACACACACACACACACACACACACACACACACACACTCTTCACAGCTCATCACTGGGGAATACCCACTAACTAACGCTTTTATGCAAACCCAGTGTGTGTTCCTTGTAGCACTGTGTTTTTTGGGGTGTTTTTTAAACATGCAAATGTTCATCAGTGCATTAATGCATTGCAGGTGTTATAGTGTTACATTATCTAATTCAAAGAGAAAAGAGGAAGTAAAAGTCCCTTCTGACAAAAATATCATCCGTAAGAAGAAATGCTTTGCAGAAATGTATCTCCCACTCACAAATCTCTCTGTTTTAAACACTTATCATTTCACTCTTCTCTCATTCTCTATTATTCTCTCAGTTGGGGAATAAGGGTTAGGTAGGGAGAAAAACCCCATCTCATTTTCTCCTCCAACTTTAAAATCACCCAATATCTTTGTTTTACCTTTTTTAGTAAAGGGCGATTGTACTTCCGACTCTGTCACGCGTGACCCAACGCCACTGCCTGAAGTCGAGCTAGTGCAAGATGAGCATTTGTGGTTAAAATAAGTATATAAATAGTATTTTTTTTTTTTTTTTAGAAAATGGCTGATTATTTTACTAGACTCTTATTCTTTAATTCTTTAAATTACTTTTAATATCCTGTTACATCTTTTACAGCTTTTCACATTGCAGTTAGGGAACTTTAAGGGGGCAGAGAACTGAGCCCTGTGGGACACCCTATAAACATATGTTACGACATAATGAAAAACAATGTTGTTCTTTAGCCTTTAGTCTTTTGGTTAGCACTGATAATTGAATATTTTCATAAATCCTGAAAAGACAGTTAGGTAACCTTGATCTCTATTTATGATTGAAATCTTGCATCAAACATTTAAGCGTCTTATCTAGCGAAACAATCTACCATTTTCTTTGCATTTTAGTGCAGTTAGTTCTTTGTCTTTTTACTTCAGTTCAAAACGGTCCTCCAACGTCAAAATTGTCTCGTAGCTTTTTTGTAAAAGCTGTTTGACTTTTTTTGCATGTTCCATTGTAAACAATGGATCGGTACTTCCGCATACGTGTTTACATAAAGTCGAGCTAGTGCAAGACAAACATTTGTGGTTAAAAAGTTATAAATTTGTATTGTTTTTAAAAAATGACAGATCATTTTCGCTAGATAAGACCCTTATTTCTTGGCTGGGATCGTGCAGAGCCCTTTGAAGCTGCATTGAAACTGTAATTTGGACCTTCAACCCGTTGGCCACCATCGAAGTCCACTATATGGAGAAAAATCCTGGAATATTTTCCTCAAAAACCTTAATTTCTTCTGACTGAAGACAGAAAGACATGAATATCTTGGATGATATAGGGGTGAGTAAATTATCAATAAATGTTTATTTTGGAAGTGAACTAATCCTTTAACCTCATTTGACTTTACGGGTAATGTGATGATAATTTACTGCATTGCACAGAGTTTGATTCAACAGTAATTATTTTTTTATGCCCTTGTTTATGTTTGCACACATGAGAACAGGTTAAGAAGAAGGAGTCAGCAGATGTTTCAGCTGTCCGTGCTCAAGCAGAAATCACAGTGTCAACACTTTTGGATCACGAGTTTCTCACTTACAGCAGGAATCTAGTCCGTGTTTGTGTGTGCGCGTGTTGTGTGGAAACTGAGCGGGAGGCGCTTTCATCTGCAGTGGTTTCATTCACACGGTGTTAATTAGTATTTGAAAAAAAAAATCCATGTGGAATTGTGCATATAAGAAACTAATTTTAGAGCAAAGAGCCCATGGCCTTTCTCACGTTTCGTATCACACACTGATACACATACAAAAACAAAAAGTCATTTTCTCACATAACATTTGTAACCAGGAAATACATTAAGCATCTTGAGTTCTCAGCTAAAAAATAAAATACCATTATTATGTTAAATAATAACTGACCTTCCTCAGACACTATTCCTTCTCATTCACACATCTATTGTTTAAGAAAACCCAACAGCAGCCACTTCACACACTGCAAAAAATGCTTTTCTAGCTTAGATTTTTTGTCTTGTTTCCAGCCAAAATATCTAAAAATTCTTGAATCAAGAAGGAATTTCTAGACAAGTAAAAATTATTTTCTTGTTTTAAGAAAAAACAAGTCAAAATGAAGTGAGTTTTTGATTAGAACAAGCAAAATAATCTGCCAATGGGGTAAGAAAAAAAATCTTATTTCAAACAGAAAACAAGATTATTTTGCTTACCCCATTGGCAGATTATTTTGCTTGTTTCAAGCAAAAATGCACTTAATTTTGACTTTTTTTTTCTGAAAACAAGACAATAATTTTTACTCATCTAGGAAATCCTTCTTGATTTAAGAATTTTTAGATATTTTGGCTGGAAACAAGACAAAAAATCTAAGCTAGAAAAGCATTTTTCGCAGTGCAGTTCAATACTGCCGCCCATGGATTGCTTTCTCTGGATCTGAACATAAGCCCTACTCTCTCTCTCGCTTTCTTTATGCACCCCTCATCTATTTCCCTCCTGTGCCCTGTCCTTGTTTCCATGGAAACTGTTGTCAATGTGGCGGGAACAACGTGGCAGGATCCAGCAGCAGATATTTCCCAGCATGCACTGGCGCTAATGGAGGAGAATCCCATGAGGGGATTCGTCAGTGCGAGGCCGTTTATTGGTGGTGGTAACGATATGACAAATAGCTGCACCACCTTAACAAATGCTGTGAGTGAGTCAGGTCACCTTCTACACAACTGTGGGGTCCTGACGTCCTCAAAATCACCTACACATCAAATCTGCTACACCTACACTGCTTTTAACGGTATAACTAATAATTATAATAATAAAAATGGCATTTTCAAAAGCACTGTGGAAATGTGTAATATTCACTAGTCTATCCATAAAAGCAATTGCACAGCACTTGTGATTTAAATAGCATTTATTTATTCCACTATAAACATTTAGTGATTTTAATTATGCGTACATCTCAGTAATTAATGGCATGTGCAGTGCAGCAAACAAAAAATAACACAACTGAATAATGCATTGCAGAACTGGGACGCAAATTTATTCTTCAGATTGTTTTTCCATAATAGGGACACAATGACTGTCCTTATTATGTCCTTGCATTTTGTATTTTTTTTTAATATAAAATACTGCTATTGAGAGATTCAAATTTAGATTAGATAAAGAAAATTAAAATTCAAAAGCAAGTTTTCACATTAGTGTCTCGACTTTTTATACTGTGTGTCTGCTGATTTGTGAATATATTTATTTTGTCTTAATATTGGCAGATTTATTCCTGATCGTTTCTATGAAGCAAAGTTAAAGGATTAGTTCACTTCCAGAATAAAAATTTCCTGATAATTTAGTCACCCCATGTCATCCCAGATGTTCATGTCTTTCTTCCTTAAGTTGAAAAGAAATTAGAATTTTTTAGGAAAAAAGATTTTTCTCCATATAGTGGACTTCAGTGGTGGCCAACGGGTTGAAGGTCCAAATTGCAGTTTCAGTGCAGCTTCAAAGGACTCTACACAATCCCAGCTGAGGAAGAAGGGTCTTATCTAGCGAAATGATGAGCCATTTTCTTAAAAAAATAAAAAATAAAAAAATAAAAAATATATATATATATGTATGTGACCCTGGACCACAAAACCAGTCGTAAGGTTATATTTGACAAAACCGAGATATATACATCATATGAAAGCTCAATAAATAAGCTTTCTATTGATGTATGGTTTGTTAGGATAGGACAATATTTGACCGAGATACATCTATTTGAAAATCTGAAATCTAAGGGTGCAAAAAATCAAAATACTAAGAAAATCACCTTTAAAGTTGTCCAAATTAAGTTCTTAGCAATGCATATTACTAATCAAAAATTACCTTTTGATAGGTTTACAGTAGGTATTTTACAAAAAATCTTCATGGAACATGATCTTTAATTTCCTAATGATTTTTGACATAAAAGAAAAATCAATAATTTTGACCCATACTATGTATTTTTGGCTATTGCTACAAATATACCCCAGCGACTTAAGACTGGTTTTGTGGTCCAGGGTCACACATATATATATATATATATATATATATATATATATACTTTTTAACCACAAATGCTCATTTTGAACTAGCTCGACTTTACGCAAGCACATTGAAAAGGTCACATGGTTAGTTCTTCGTCTGTGTACTTCGGTTCAAAAAGGTAGGGTAGAGCCAAAAACTCAACTCAAAAATCAAAATTTTTCCTCCAACTTCAAAATCGTCCGAAATCGTTGTTTTACTTTTTTTTGTAAAAGATGTTTGACTTTCTTTGCACGTTCGCTTTGTAAACACTGGGTCGGTAGTTTTGCCTACGTCAAGAGTGACCTTTCCAACTTGTCTATGCAATGCGTGAGGTACTTCGCTACTACCCACCTCTGGACATTTACTCCATTACATTGAATTGAGTAAAATTTTGGAAAATTTGTCCTTTTAGGAGTAGATTTAAATATGGTTATTTATACTTTAACTCAAGTACATTTCTAACAAAAAAACCCTGTACTTTTACTTCGCTACACTGGGCGGCATACTTTTTCATTTCACATTTTCATTAATGTTATGTATGTTATTAAGTATTATGTCTAAAAATAGTTTGTTATTAGAGTAGCTGGAGTTTTACTTATTTAAAAAGGGCTACACAGCAGCACTCATGTCATGGCTTGTTTTAATATTTAAATAATATCTAATGTATGACACTAATTATGATGCAAATGTTCTTTTTTCTTTCCTTTTTCCTGACAGACTGTAAGAAAGGCTGTTGGGACTTACTAAAAGTTATTAATTATGTACATTTATTTACTTATTTGACATTTACATTATGTTCTGTATTGTACTTAATATGATGTACAAGGGGCATCATTGTGGAAAAAATATTTCTCAGCTTTTATTTACATTTAATCAAAAAGTGGCATGTCCAAAATTATTCATACCCTTTGCAAACTGCCACGGTCTATGGGAAAATCCAAAGTTCTATACCATTCCAAAAAAATTTAATTGTTTGGCCACAATGATGCAGCCTTCATTTGGCATAAAAAAAGGAGAAGCCTTCAAGCCTAAGAACACCATCCTCACTGTCAAACCTGGTGGTGGGAACCTAATGTTTTGGGGGTGTTTTTCAGCCGGTGAACCAGGGAAACTAATCACAGTAAACGGCAGCATGAACAAGGAGCAATACATCAAAATTCTCAACAACAACATCAGGCAGTCTGCAGAGAAACTTGGCCTTGGGCAATGACCCAAAACACACAGCGAAAGTGGTGAAGAAACGGTTAGCAGACAAAAACATTACCGTTTTGCAGTGGCCATAGCCAGAGTCCTGACTTAAATCCAATTGAGAATCTGTGGAGGAGCTAAAGATCAGGGTGATGGCAAGGAGACCCTCCAACCTGAAAGAGTTGAAGCTCATCGCTAAAGATGAATGGGCAAAAATACCAGTGGAGACATGCAAAAACTGGTCAGCAATTATAGGATGCGTTTGATTGCTGTAATAGCCAATAAAGGATTTTCTATTGATTATTGAGAAGGGTATGAATATTTTTGTTCAAATGTAAATAAAAGATGATTTTTTTCCACAATGATGCCTCTTGTACATCGTCTTATCATCTTCTGGGAGACGTCTGTGTCATTTCTAATAAAAAAAAAAACTTGCTGGTTGAATAAAAGTAACTTTAAGTCAGAATTTGCCAGAGGTATGAATAATTTCAGGCTTGACTGTATATCAGCCACATCTGTTTTCTTGATTTGGCTCATTTTGGGTTGGGTTATGGCACTGTTCTGGTTCAGTTCTGCTAAAAAGATGTGGACCAGTTTTGGGCCGGCAAACAAATACTAATCTGGGCCACACTTTAGCGGTTGATATGGGCCAGATCCGGACCAAAGGAAATTGGCAGACTGGGGTTCCTCTTGTTACTTCATTTTTATGCAATACAATGTTAGAAAGTGCATAGTTTATTCCAATAACGCTGTCTTTTTTATCTGGGGCATGAACGATGCCACATTCGCGAACGAATCACTTATTTGAGTCGATTCTGTTCAAGGCTTTGAACAAACAATCACTTTAAATGATTTGTTCAGTTCCCTGCACGTAATGAATCGTCTGAAGTGGTTTCTCATTTGTTCTGGGCAATTTAAGAACACAGAGAACATAAAGATCTACAGTCAATTGAAGCCAGATCTGCAAATTCTACTGTTGGCCTGCAATGAGGATCTTTATTAGTTCAACACCGTGTCCACAGGTATACATTCGCTTTCACTTAAATAATATTGTAGTAGCGGTAAGCTAGATTGACAGTCATGTGAAATGTGTAAAGTAAAATGAATGAAAAGTGTCGATCGTGGCATTTAAAAAAAAACAGTAGTAGATTTACTTTATTACTATTTGTCATTGGATACCTTTTTACTCTTACTCCAGTAACTATTAGGATTGCTACTTTTATTCTTACTTGAGTAATTATTTATTTAAGTGCTTGTACTTTTACTTGAGTACAGTTTTTGGCTACTCTACTATTTTCTTTTTTTTTTGAAAATGGCAGATCGTTTCACTAGATAAGATCCTTGTTTTTTGTCTGGGATCGTGTATAGCCCTTTGAAGCTTTACTGAAACTGAAATTTGGACCTTCAACCTGCTGATCCCCATTGAAGTCCATTATATGGACAAAAATCCTGGAATGTTTCCCTCAAAAACCCCAAAAATGCATCTTGGATGACATGAGGTTAAACATGTGATCTAAAAATAAAAATGTCATTAGGATGTTTACACAAAGTGGACTACCTGTAAGGGGTTCATTTTGTGAGCTGTACAATAAGTGTAGGTAAAAAACATCAATTACCATACAGAACAATCATGAACAGTTCTTACACTCCATTCAGACACTACTGCCATAAAAAAGGCAGGTCTTAGTCTAAATCCCTTGGCTCTATCATGGCTGATTAGAAATTACTGAGTGATGGTCAGGTTTAAGCTCTGATGACTTCATCCTGAGACTATCAATGGTTCAGACAAGGGAACATAATACCTAGAGGAGATTTGATATTCAACAATCACTTCAATTACACATCAAAGATGAGGTGGAGCTGTAAGCACTCTTTCACTGTTAGAAATGTAGGAGGTGTGTGGGCTGCTCTCTTATTATTATGCTGAATAAGAGAGGAGAGAAGTCTCCTTAAGAGCTTTGGTAATCGGGCTACTTTTATATACCAAATGATCGCCCCCACACGCTCGCCTCTGAAAGCCTTTTAGCTCAAAGAAACGGAAACCGGGAAAGGTGACAGGTGAATAAGACAGGCGGTAGAAGAAAGAGAATCTGAGAGTGCGCATGGGAGGGAAAGAGAGCTTTACACAGATTGGGAAAAAAATGATAAATGAGCCTCTCATATAAAAATCATTATTTCTGTGATTTCATTTTCACTGTATCAGAGATACTAATGTTGAACACCTGTAGAGAGGAGCAGGGAGTGTTGAAACACAGGGTGAGGTGTAACACCATCAGTTTAACCAATTACAAATGGGCTGCAGGGGTAAAATCAATATCATGCATTGGCACCATCCTCAAAATAGCAATTCTGAGGTAGAAAATATGTCAAATTTTATGTCTGGTTCATCATTTAATTTGCGAATGTGTCAAAAGGTGGAACTTACATACTATTTGAATCAATATGATTTAATTTAGATGTTAACATCCTAGAAATATCATGACTGAGCAGTCAGAGAGGGTGGTCAAAACTAGCCCAGTCGTGTTTTGGGGGTTAATAAACCATTATCAGAATAAACCACGTTTTTCGGCATGGTTCCCCTGGTAAAATTTGCGTTTCAGGGGCTAAATTTCACATTGGGGTTGCTTTAACCCATGGACATGAAAAATAACCCATGGCAACAGTGTTGTGATGTACAGTTGAGGTCAAAAGTTTACATACAACTTGCAGAATAGTTGAATTTATAAAAATGACCCTGTTCAAAAGTTTACATACACTTGTTTCCTAATACTGACTGTGTTGTTACCTAAATGATCAACTGTGTTTTGTTGTTTTAGTGATAGTTGTTCATGAGTCCCTTGTTTGTCGTAAACAGTTAAACTGCCCGCTGTTCTTCAGAAAAAAATTCAGGTCCCACAAATTCTTTGGTTTTCAGTCATTTTTGTGTATTTGAACCCTTTCCAACAATGACTGTATGATTTTGAGATCCATCTTTTCACACTGAGGACAACTGAGGGACTCATATGCCACTATTACAGAAGGTTCAAACGCTCACTGATGCTTCAGAAGGAAAAACAATGCATTAAGAGCCAGGGGTGAAAACTTTTGAACAGAATGAGGATGTGTACATTTTTCTTATTTTGCATAAATATCATATATTTTTTTCATGTCGTACTGCCCTTCAGAAGCTACAGAAGATACTTGCATGTTTCCTAGAAGACAAAATAAGTCAAATTCACCCTGATCTTCAAATTCAAAAAGTTTCTAGCCCCTCAATGCATCGTGTTTCCTTCTGAAGCATCAGTAAGTGTTTAAACCTTCTGTAATAGTTGAGTCCCTCTGTTGTCCTCAGTGTGAAAAGATGGATCTCAGAATCATAGTCATTTTTGGAAAGGGTTTAAATAAACAAAAATGCATCACAGAAATAAATTATGCTTTAAAATATATTTAAAAAAAATCTTTTATTTCACAATATTACTGTTTTTACTGCTTTTTTGATCAAATAAATGCAGATTTGCTTAAGAGCATAAGAGACTTCTTTGAAAAAAAATTACTTTTGAACCCCAAACTTTTGAATAGTGTGTATATTATATTTCTATATCGTTTTGTTTTGTTCAAGACAAAAGTAAAGATTTTATAAAAAAAAAAAAAAAAAAAAAAAACCACGCCATTGCAACACTTCCCAGTCCCAGTCTCTTAGGAGCCATCGTCACTGTATGTGTGTGTTTTGTTTCTGTACTTGCATTAAAGTTAAATAAGATGCCACACCTTTTTTCGCAGTGCATATTTTAGTCAGAACAGGAAGTGAAAATGTCAAGTGCCCCTCAGGTCCCTCCCACGGCGTCCTCACCACCAGCTGGGATTTGCTAATGCACTGCTGAGAAACACACACAGACACACACACACACACCTTTCCCTCACATTCCCTCAGCCAGCAGTAAAAAGCTCAAAATAAAAAGCTAAAATAAACCCGGCTGCTCTCCAAGTGTCTCCTCGTCCTCCTGTCATCTGCATGCACTGAAGAAGCACGACCCCTCCTGACCTCACTACACCACTGGTGCTTTCAGATCAGAGCTCTGATTGGAGGACAGAACGCTCTCTCTATCTCTCTCTCTGTGTGGCTGCTGGTCTGTCTGACAGTCACTGACCTTTTGATTGCGTGACTGTCCACTGGACCCAGTGGCTGGACATGAGAGACAGCATTTAACATCAGCACATCCTTATCTCTGAAATATGTGTGTGTGGGACAAGTGTAGAATGTCTTCTGTGAAGAAGCACTGATGGTGGAAAACGAGAAAGGGCATTGATTCACTGTTCTTTAAGTCACAGTCACTGTTCCACCAAACCACTATAAAATGTCATAGATTTATACGATCAATGACTTCTATTATAAATATCAGCATAGTACTCTAAAGTCATAAATGCTACACTAGTAAAAGCACATGTATATCATATTAATTACTCCAGCAGGATCAACGGACAGCGAACACAAATGGGTTTCAATGTCACTATGACCTTCACCACTAAGTGTGATTATATGCACTTTGGAAGTTAATGATTTCAGTTGAAATAATACAATAATTTATCTTTTTAAATATAAAATGTAAATGAATCCTTTTGCTGTTTTCAAATGTCAAATGTACAATCTAAAAAATGCTCTTGATCACTGGATGCTCAACATGGCATCTAATGGGAAAGAAATCTCTGAGGATTTGAGAATTACAATTGTTGCTCTCCACAAAGATGGCCAAGGCTATTAGAGGTTCAGTAACACCCTGAAACCAAGTTGAGCACTCGTTCTGTGCGTCAGGTGCAGAGCCTGGCTTCAAAAAACAGATGCATGAGTGCTGTCAGCATTGCTTTAAAGGTTGCAGAAGGTCAGCTTGTCAGTGCTTAGACCATATGCCACACAATGCAACAAGTCGGTTTGCATAGGCGTCATCCCAGAAGGAAGCCTCATCTGAAGCTGGCTCACAAGAAAGCCTGCAAACAGTTTATTGAAGACAACCAAGCAGGCATGTGATTGGCTAAGGACAAAAAAGCAGGAAAATATACTAAGACCCCCCCCCCTTTTTTTCGCGAGACCAGGGTATCTGCAGCATATTTTATCTTAAATTCTACACATTTAAATACTTTTTTAAAGACCTGAACAAAATGTAATTAATAAATAAATTATTAAAATGACTGTTAAAAGCATGATTTACAATTGAGATGCAGATTTCACAAAACAAAAAAGATTTCTTAAATTATAAAATTCACATTCCAGCCTTCAAGAGTCAAAAGTATCAATTCTTATATTAATTTAAACAATTATTGTCAATCAAGTATTATATTAATTAACATATATTTTATTGCCTTAATTGTTTAAATTTGTATAACACATGATCTTGTCGATCCATCAGTTAACATTTACAACTCTACGTGTTCGGTGCTTAAAACCATGGACTGATTTGTTTTCATTGGTCTTTTTGACAACAGTAGACGTACGAGCTGATTAAAAATGTCAGATCATTCTCTTCCAGCAGGAGGCGCTGTCAGAATGACACAAAGCAGCGCCGCAGCTGACTTTGAAACGCGCAGCGCTCATATTTTATTCAATGGATAGCTTACACAAAATAATACGTTTCTTTTTATTTTGCAGAAGAGAAATATTAGGGAAGTAAATTAATATCAGCATATGAAGTATAATCGTCTATCATTGTCTCTTAGGGAATGTGCACATTAGATGCTGAAAGCGCTGTTTTTACTTTCACTTTAATATATGCAGTTTTCACGTTGCTTGTGTGATATCCATTTGCTCACCGTCGTAGTTTAAAATATAAATATGTATAAAAATACAGTATAAAAAGATATATTTACAATATTTTGCAACGTAACCCCAAAATAATGCATTTTCCATCAACGTTTTTCACTCACTGAAAGCTACATCTGTCTGCCGATCTCTGCTCTCCTCACTGCACGGAAGATTGCACCCAAACGCTGACCCTTGTGTGCTTGATATAAATGTATTTATTAGAAATAGCGTTTGGATTTTTTTTTTTTTAATTATTATTATGTCAAAAGCTTTCACGGTCCGCATGGACGCATCTTGCGGTCCGGAATCATACTTCGTCATCCGCCATTTGCAAACGGTCGCAAATACGTGACATAGGTCATATTTTCAGGTCGAAAAATCCGGAATTCCGGATTAATCCGGAAAAATCACATCCCTGACCAAGAGCATGAATTACTGGAGCCATGTCCTGTGGTCTGATGAGACTATAGATCCCAGCAACAACCTGTGCAGCTCTGGTCAATTCCATGGCCAGGATGATTAAGGCAGTGCCAGATAACAATGGTGCTAACACAATATATTGACACTTTGGATATGTTTACTTAGGGTGTACTCACTTTTGTTGCCAGCTATTTTGACAATAATCCCTGCTGAAAAAAACAGCTAAAACCAGCCTAGGCTGGTTGGCTGGTATTAGCTGGTTTAAACTGGAAGTGGCTGGTTTTAGCTGGTCTCCCAGCCTGGCCAGGCTGGTCAGGCTGGTTTTAGCTGGTGGTTTTCCAGCCTGACCAGCCTGGAAAAGTGGCCAAAACCCCTCTAAAACCAGCCTGCCGACCAGCTATGACCAGCTAAAAACCAGCTAAAACCAGGCTGGTTTAAGCTGGTTTTTTCACCAGGGATGGCTGTATGTTGAGTAATTTTCAGGAGACAATAAATCTATACTGCTGCACAAGTTGCGCATTGACTACTCTAAAATATATCCAAGTTTCATTTCTATAGTACTGTCCCTTGAGAAGATGTACTAAAATGGTTTCTGAAATGTGAGGGGTGTACTCACTTTTGTGAGATACTGTATTCATTTATAGTAATTTGAAATTGTTTTTATTATTTACTCAACTTATAACTAATGTTCAAAAATGTTAATTTCCGCACTGTTTTGGGTTAAGCAAGAAATACAGCAATTTTTAAGCAACAGCTGAGTTAAATAAAACTACCCAGAAGGTTAAACATTTATCTTGTACAATCCAAAACAAAACAAACAACAAACAAGACAGAACCCTGAGAGTTGGACTGACGTTTCTCAGCTGGGATTGTTCCATTTTATTTCATCTGTCTGTGTTTCTCTGAACCTTTGGACTGCAATGCTCTAGTTTTTGTTGGCAAACATTCAGTTGGGAATTTCTGTGCGATAAAAGACAGATGGTACCTCAATATTTCTCTTGCTCACTTTCAATAAATCTCTCTAATTAGATGAAATCAGCTTATTGCATTAGTCAAGGTCAAAATTTTATTAGTGAGGAAAAGGAAAGGAAAGCTTTATTATTTGTATTAATTATTCTAAACCTTTACCTGAAAGCATTAAACTTGTTGTGACTGTGACTTGTTGAGATTTTATGAGGTTTTATGAGATTTTTCAAAAAAAATACACTAACAGTCAAAAGGTTTTGAACAGTACAATTTTTAATGTTTTTTAAAGAAGTCTCTTTTGCTCACCAAGCCTGCATTTATTGACTTCTAGTCATTATTACAATTTAAAAGAACTGTTTTCTATTTGAATATATTTTAAAATGTAATTTATTGCTGTGATGCAAAGCTGAATTTTCAGCATCATTACTCCAGTTTTTAGTGTCACATGATCCTTCACACTTCTTGCTTTTACTCCTCAGAATTGACAAATTCGACAAGGTCCTAGGAGATTTAATCTTGCATTTGTGAGAAAAATAGTCAGAATTCTGAGATAAAATAGGTAAATGTTATGTAAAATGTTATAGGATTAAATAGAATTTCATGCTGTAGGGCTAATACAATATGTCCCCTATGAACTGCATATGTGAATATTACGTAGACCTGTTGTTTAAATCAAACATAAGCTTTAAAAGTAGGGTAAGGCAGGACGTTTCTTCCATAGTCTGTCTGTTTTAATGTTTGCATTTAAAAAAAATGACTTGCATTCCGTTTTTGACATCTAAAGGCACAACAATACATTTTTTCTCTTATTCCATGGATTTTACCCATTTCCCTCCACTTATTACCAGTGTTTTTCTGCCACCACAATGAGCACACAGCTGCAAGTAACCTAACTGTAATATCCACTCCAAATTGGTTTATAAGAGAAACATAAAAGCTCACATGTGCTGTATGCCGCTATTGTACTGTAAAAGACAGAAACTGTTTAAGTTGCAAATGTGAGCGAGATCAAACACGCTGTAACAGGCTGCAAATCAAGCGATCTCTATAATACTGTAATCCTGGGAGATTGTGCAGGTATAAAGCCTCTTCCCCTCATTTCACCTCATGCTTTAAACAACAGCATGTCTGCGCAGGATTACCAGGTAGGATCAATACCAGGCTTTTCATCACTGTTCGGAAAGGCTGCTAATAGATAGTAAATTTCACCCTTTCCTGGCTATTTATCCCATACAGACATTAACAACGCCATCACTCAGGAGTCAATAGGAGCTATAAGTCTAAGATATGTTACTGCTGGACTGCTCCTCACATCTATCTTCCTCTGTGCGCATTCGCTTGGAAGATCAAACAACGTGCTGAAAACACACAGGCTGTTCGATACAGGCTTGTACCTCGGAGACAGACCTAATGACTGGAACTTCGGAGGCGTTTCTGGGAAATCATGGTGTGGCCAATTCAGCTGAGAGAGTGTCTTCACTACTGGGACTGATTAATTGATGCTATTTCGAGAACCCAAACGATCCTTTTTATGATTTATCATACAGTAAATATCGTCACAGTCTCTTCACAAATTACACATTTGTGACCCTGGACCACAAAACCAGTCTTAAGTCGCTGGGGTATGTTTGTAGCAATAGCCAAAAATACATTGTATGGGTCAAAATTATAGATTTTTTTTTATGCCAAAAATCATTAGGAAATTAAGTAAAGATCATGTTCCATGAAATTTTTTTGTAAAATTCCTACTGTAAATATATCAAAATGTAATTTTTGATTAGTAATATGCATTGTTAAGAACCTAATTTGGACAACTTTAAAGGTGATTTTCTCAGTATTTTGATTTTTTTGCACCCTCAGATTCCAGATTTTCAAATAGATGTATCTCGGCCAAATATTGTCCTATCCTAACAAACTATGCATCAATAGAAAGCTTATTTATTGAGCTTTCATATGATGTATAAATCTCAGTTTTGTAACCTTTTACCTTATGACTGGTTTTGTGGTCCAGGGTCACATTTATGCATTTATTCTTGATTAGTGCTTATGGTCAGTGAAATTGACCTTTAGGTACCTTCATAAGAAAAAAATAGTGGTACCTGCCTAAGCTTAAACAGTAATATCACTGCAGTTTCCAACAGTAATGTCTTCTAGAGGCAGTAAAACAGTACTTGTAATCATTTTCGTACACAGTTATGATTACAGCTTCATATGTTTCACTTTCCAGACATAACAAGCTTGCTCGGTAGCTCAGCTGGCATGGAATTGGACTTGAGATGTGAAATCCTTGGGTACGAATCCCGTGAAAAACATGACTCACAATGAAAGAGCTGAAAGATGAGAAATAAAAAAACAAGTTAAAACGGCATGCTTGCGATTGTGTTTTTACATCACATTCACTTTTGTTCATACTATAGGGTAGGTTTAAGTGTAGGGCAGACTAAAGTGGTATGTTACTTTAAAACCTCACAGAGCATATGTGACCTTGGACCACAAAACCAGTCTTAAGTCGCTGGGGTATGTTTGTAGCAATAGCCAAAAACACATTGCATGGTTCAAAATTTTGGATTTTTCTTTTATGCCAAAAATCATTAGGAAATTAAGTAAAGTTCATGTTCCATGAAGATTTTTTGTAAAATTCCTACTGTAAATATATCAAAATGTAATTTTTTATTAGTAAAATGCATTGTTAAGAACTTAATTTGGACAACTTTAAAGGTGATTTTCTCAGTATTTTGATTTTTTTGCACCCTTAGATTCCAGATTTTCAAATAGATGTATCTCGGCCAAATATTGTCCTATCCTAACAAACCATACATCAATAGAAAGCTTATTTATTGAGCTTTCATATGATGTATACATCTCAGTTTTGTAAAATTTAACCTTATGACTGGTTTTGTGGTCCAGGGTCACATATAGTTATATCATCACTCAACGGACATTTCAAGTCAGAACTGCAGTGACACATACAAAACCAACAATACATAAAAGGTACCATATGTACGTTCATCTGTTCCAGGGGAAAAAAACGAACACTCTTTTAGCACCAAAACTGCAGTTAAATGTACTTATTGGTACGTATTTCGCATCTCACGCAAACGTTCCCATTTCGTGTTTCGCAGCGACACCAGCAGATAAAGTTACAGTGGGAGTCTGACTCTCTCTTGCCTCCCCTGAGCCCATTGAGTTTTAACAGACACCCTACACTGCAAAAAAGGGTTATCTTACTTAGTGTTTTGTCTTGTTTCTAGTTAAAATATCTAAAAATTCTTAAATTAAGATACATTTACTAGACAAATATTGCATTTTATTCACTTCATCTGTGATAGAGTACCGCGTACTGAGAGCAGAAAGTGTCTGACTTGACCTGTCCATTTTCAACTCCGCCCTGACCGCAACCGGCTGATCTCGTTGACTGCCGCCTGTAGCTGTGGTTCAAGTCGAACACACCTAATGGCAACATGAGAGCTACTTATACCAAACAATGAGGGTAACATGACACAAACCAACCAATGGGAAACAAGACACATGACTAAGACAAACAATAAGAACATGACACATTGAACTAAGGAACCAATGACAGGAATACAAGAGGGCAAGGGAAGCAAGACTAGACAAGGACCATGGCTAAACTTCAAAATAAAAGATATGAAAACATGAACCTGAAACAAAACCCAAAACAAATCCCAAAACCCCACATTACAATTTTTTGTATTTCGCTATAAAACTGACTGATTTTGAACGCTAGGACTTTGTTTTATAATAAAAGTACCAAAAGCACAAAGCTTATTGCTATTATTGGGTGGCTGGCGCACTACAAATAAGCCTAATAAATGCAATCGAAGACGGAAATATTATTTCCAAGCATAGTGTCCCTATGAGTACAACACATGGTATGACTTCTGCTAATAATTCCACATACAGTATATTCAAATAAATTTCAGTGGCCTAGCAAATTCTCCATTT
The DNA here is from genome assembly GCF_049309525.1 of Garra rufa. Taxonomy (NCBI): domain Eukaryota; kingdom Metazoa; phylum Chordata; class Actinopteri; order Cypriniformes; family Cyprinidae; genus Garra; species Garra rufa. Next base: position 3,514,585 of record NC_133378.1, on the reverse strand, counting down.
GCTTCCAATCCGGGCCATTTGCATGTGCAGGCCATCTCAAAATATTATAACTTTAATTGCTTTGATTTAATTCTCGTAATTTTGACTTTATCTTCGAAACATTTCGACTTTATCCTCAAAACATTTCAACTTTATCCTCAAAAGATTTCAACTTCATCCTCAAAAGATTTCAACTTCATCCTTGAAAGATTTCGACTTTATTATTTAAAGTTGAAATGTTTAGAGAATGTTTAGAGAATAAATCGGAAAACGTTATTCTTAAAACATTTCGACTTTATTCTCAAAACTTTTTGACTTTATTCTCAACATTTTGACTTTATTCTCGAAACATTTCGACTTTATTCTCGAAACATTTTGGCTTTATTCTCAAAACATTTCAAATTTATTCTCAAAACATTCAGACTTTATTTTCGAAACATTCCGATTTTATCCTCAAAACATTTAGTTTTTATCCTCGAAACATTGAGAATAAAGTCAAAATGTTTAGAGAATAAACTTGAAATGTTTAGAGAATAAAGCGGAAAACTTTATTCTTGAAACATTTTGACTTTGTTCTCGAAACATTTCGACTTTATTCTTAAAACATTTCGACTTTATTCTCAATGTTTTGGGAACAAAGTCGAAATGTTTCGAGAATAAAGTTGAAAATAAAGCGAAACAAAAATTTCAACATTATTCTCAAAATTTCAACTTTATTCTTGAAACATTTTAACTTTATTCTTGTAATTTCACCTTAATTCTTGTATATATTTATAGAAATATTTAGAGCAAGTAATGTTTATATAACCAATAATTTTTTTTATTTGATTAAAAAACTTCAACTTCTAATATAATTAAACTGAAAAATAGTAAACTGAAAAAATAATATACATAAATTTACTGTATGTGTATCATATGTGGTATGTAGAATGAAATTAATTGTTAAAATGGCAGATCAATAAAGCTAAATATAACTATAACTAATAATGTAGCAGCAGTGGTTTTGTGAGAGGCACTGATGGCACTTTAAAAATCACTGGTGAAATGCTCAGATTCGTTCAGTGTCAAGCTGCACATTCAGATTTCCCTCTGACACACAGAACAGCTCCTCTGTTGCAATGACTCAGCTTCAGATTGGTCCTCAAAGCCTTCTTTAGTGAGCCAGTGAAACATCTGAAATAAAAAATGAAAGGAATAAGAGAACCGAAAGTTGGAAAAAATACCTAAGAGACGAGAGGAGACTTAAATTACACATTAAGACTCAAACTGTATTCTCTTTAAATTATTATTATTATTATTTTTTTGGTGGAGTGGGAAGCAGATATAAATAAAGGAGATAAATGAGCCTGAAGACAAAAAAAGTCACGCAAATTTGTAGTTAAACCAGAAAAAGATATTAAAAATCTTTTCTGATTCATCCCAAACTAGAATCTTATAAACATGATTATCATCTGCCCTTCTGCTCACGAGCGGCAGGTGTGTCAACACAGATTAGCATATCCAACCGTCACAAGTATTTGTAAATAATGTCTTCTGATTGGATGCTGGAATAGCGGAAGCCAAACACAAACAGCCCAAACTGACACGCCATGACATCTAGCAGAGCACAGCGTGAAGAAACTCAGGGGAGGCATGGAGAGTGCCTGGACGGTAGGCTGACAGGTGAAGAGTCGTGGATCAAAGCCAGGCTTCAGTTTCAATCAGAACTGGTCAGATGGTAGAGCTTCACGATGAGGCCAGTTATAGCAGCAGACTGCTCTCTGATCAGCCAGAACACTATTAAATATTAAAAGCTCAGAGGGAAAGGCCAGAGACACGGATTGAGCTACACCCATCCCACTCTAAAATACATCCCGGTCTTTTAACCTTCATTCAACAACAGGTGTGGCCTCGCTTAGCTTTGTTTACATATTTGATGATACCTCAAATCTTGTGGTTTGCTTTTAGAAAGGGCTGCTACTACAATTCAGATTGACTGCCCTGACAATTTTCAGCTGTAAGAGGATAAAACTGACAAATATATTATAGATATACACTGAGAGACACAAGTCATATCTAAAAGCCTAATTTACAGTGTTTCTACTAGGTTTACAGCTTTTTTTTCAGGTCTTTTTGCATTCTTTCTGTTTAATAACGAAAACGTCTAGGTTACGAAGGTAACCCTTGTTCCCTGAAGGAGGGAACGGAGATGTTACATAAGGGAACTCGCTTAAGAGTCCAATCATCTCTGAGCCTTATTCAAAAGGCCAATGAAAATTTGCAAGTGGCATTTGCATGCCAAGCCACGCCCCGTACGGGTATATAAGATGGCTGCATGCAGCCAGTCATTCAGGTTTTTGCTGAGGAGCAGGAAGAGCCGGCGTCAGCGCGACACTAGGGTCGTGGCAGGGGATGTAACGTCTCCGTTCCCTCCTTCAGGGAACGAGGGTTACCTTCGTAACCTAGACGTTCCCCTTCAGTCGTTTCACTACGACGTTACATATGGGAACAGACCCTATGGAACAGGCCACGACCCTGACGCCGCGTTACGCACAATCCCACGTGCTGACAGGCGGACGTTAAAGGGGGCCCTACAGGGATGCCAGATGTACTAAAGCATGTGTTGGGGGGTTGGGAGCACATGCTACTAACTCTACACGTGGAAATGAGAATAATTCAATATATCCATAAGCTTTTAGGGATACACAAGGGAAACAGCGGTCTTCTCCGCTGGAAATATTGAAAAAATATAACCACAACCTGCGGGGCGAAGGAGACCCAGGCAGGATCACAGTCAGGGACTACTCCGCGTCTAGGCCTGACTGCGGGGCATGGAAGACCCAGGGTTCGCCGGAGGGAACATTCTGGGAAAATGGCGCACGGATCCACGTGGGAATGGCGCAGCAAGCCGACACCAGCCGTTCTCCCGCTCACCTGAAGTCTTTATGTTAAGACACGGGAGGATACGGCCTCTATGCGGAGGTTGTAGAACCTAGCGAAGGTGTTAGGTGTCTCCCAGCCCGCAGCTCTACAGATGTCTGCTAGTGAGGCGCCATGAGCCAACGCATAGGATGAGGCAACACTCCTAGTGGAGTGGGCATGAACACCTAAGGGGCATGGCTCTCCCTGATATAAGTAGGACAGGGAGATGGCTTCTATCACCCAATGGGCCAACCTCTGTTTGGAGAGAGCATTCCCTTTCTGCTGACCTCCAAAGCAGACAAAGAGCTGCTCGGTGCGTCTGAAGTGCCAAGTGCGGTCTACGTATATACGCAGAGCACGAACAGGGCATAGCAGCACAGAAGCTGGGTCTGCCTCCTCCGGGGGCAGAGCTTGCAGGTTCACCACCTGATCGCGGAAGGGCGTGGTGGGAACCTTGGGCACATAACCGGGCCGGGGTCTCAGGATAACGTGAGAATCTCCGGGCCCGAACTCAAGGCACGTTTCGTTGATAGAGAAGGCTTGTAGGTCTCCTACCCTCTTGATGGAGGCCAGTGCAGTCAGGAGCGCTGTCTTAAGTGACACAAATTTCAGCTCAACTGACGCAAGTGGCTCAAATGGGGCCTCCCATAGGCCACGGAGGGCGACGGAGAGATCCAAAGAGGGTACGAGGTGCGGTCTGGTAGGGTTAATCCTCCTTGCACCTCGCAGGAACCTACGCTGCAATGGCAGCAACGTACACTTTGAGAGTCGAAGAGGACAGCCTGCGCTCCAACTTCTCTTGCAGGAAGGAAAGCACTACTGCAATCGTGCATCTCTGTGGATCCTCTCCTCGAGAGGAACACCAGTCAACGAACAGACCCCACCTCAGTGTGTAAGCCTGCCTCGTAGAGGGGGCTCAGGACTGAGTGATGGGGAAGGCCAGCAAGGTTCCATAGGTCTGTTTAGAGAATAAAGCGGAAAACTTTATTCTTGAAACATTTTGACTTTATTCTCAAAACATTTCGACTCTATTCTCGAAACATTTTGACTTTATTCTCAAAACATTTCGACTCTATTCTCGAAACATTTAGACTTTATTCTTGTCATTTCGCCTTTATTCTCGAAATATTTCGACTTTATTCTTGTCATTTCGCCTTTATTCTCGAAATATTTCGACTTTGATCTCTTTAATTGTTTTATTTAAATTTACCAGAATTAGGAATATATAAAACCCTACATTGTACTGTACAAAAGTAATACAAGATTAATATAGTTCTGTTTTGACATGTTGCAAGGTTGCAGTACTTTTGTTGACATACTTTTGCTGAGAAGTTTCTGTGTGTATACAGTAGCCTATGATATGATGCTAGTTTTCTCAAATGAAACAGTAAAATTCACATGAAGTGACAATCTCAGCAGCTCTGGAGATTGAATTTATCTCTTCATGTGAGATGCAAAGGCTGAAAATTACCGGGACCGTCATGTGTGCTTCAGTATGTGTGTAGTAAACAAAACCGCGTCTCCGCCAGCATTCATACATACAGAGGCAAACGAACATGCAGGATTCATATTTAAATCATATTTTTGCATTTAGTCCATATTGCAATTCGAAATAAGTGACAGACCAACTTTTGATTTATTCATCCAAAAATTTACGAATTATATTGCATCCCAAGCTATAAAATAAATTCCGTTTTTATGAATGGACACGCGACCATGTAAAGACAGAAATTACATGCCATCATGTAAATAAGATAAATAACAACGAGGCTATTTCATTTGTTTAATAAAAGAACAAGGTATAGAGCTGTTCAATAGGAAAGGTCATCTTAAATGACTTCTATTGTGATCTGGCGCTATATAGAAAATATACAGTCAAGCCCGAAATTATTCATACCCCTGGCAAATTCTGACTTAAAGTTACTTTTATTCAACCAGCAAGTTTTTTTTTTTATTAGAAATGATGTAGATATCTCCCAGTAGATAATAAGATGATGTACAAGAGGCCTTTATTGGCTATTACAGCAATCAAACACATCCTATAATTGCTGACCAGCTTTTTGCATGTCTCCACTGGTATTTACCCATTCATTTTTATTTTCATCCATAATCCATTTAATCTTTTCAGTCCGTTGGACTGTCTGCCTCGAGAAGTTGCCACCAGCAGAGTCCAGATTCATCAGGATGGCCTTGGTGGTGATACTTGGATTTATTTTACCTCTCTCACTATCCTCCTGGCCAGTACAGGTGTCACTTTTGGCTTCCAACCATGTCCTCTGAGATTTTTCACAGTGCAGAACATCTTGTATTTTTTAATAATACTTTGAACTGTAGCCACTGGAACTTCAAAACATTTAGATCTGGTCTTATAGCCCTTTCCTGACTTGTGAGCAGCCACAATGCGCAGCCGCAGGTCCTCAGTGAGCTCCTTTGTTTTAGCCATGACTGTCCACAAACCAACAGCAGAGAGCTTCTGTTTTTCACCTGTTGAGTTGATTAAAACAGCCGTTCCCAATGAATCAGGGTAATTAGGATGCTTTAGAACAGCTTGGACTATTTGGAATGGTATAGAACTTTGGATTTTCCCATAGACTGACAGTTTGCAAAGGGTATGAATAAATTTGGACATGCCACTTTTTGTTGTAAATAAAAGCTGGGAAATATATTTTTCCACAATGATGCCTCTTGTACATCGTCTTATTATCTTTTGGGAGAATACTGTGTCATTTCCAGTCCAAAAAAAAAAACCTTGCTGGTTGAATAAAGTAACTTTAAGTCAGGATTTGCCAGGGCTATGAATAATTTCAGGCTTGACTGTAATTAACTTGACCTTCAAGGGGGGCGGGGGGTGCCATTGGCAGGTGAAACACTGATGTTTACCATTGCCTATAGTGTCTGTTTTAGTGCCTTCCAATGCGGTATTAAACAGAGAGTTGAAGAGAAAGAGTGATGAGGAGAGAGAAAGGCTCACATTTTAATTGATAAATTAGCACAGTCAAACTGTTTATGTGGTTTTGCATAAACAGGGAAATGTGCTTGTTCATACACACATCAAACAAGCCATTAGCAAAACTACAAAGCAAACATCAAAGCGGGACAGAGAGATGGTGATTTTAGCAGTAATGTGAGCTTTCATCAGCCCCATTCATTTAAATGCCAGTTACCCAAACCCCAAACAAGCAATTCTGAGGCTTTGTGATGGTGGTTTTATGCGTGACTGATGCTGGAATCCTTAATGTATCATCACATCTGCTATATGAGCAGAAACTACTCTTAAAATACACAAAAGGACTATGCAAGTCTCTTTCATTCCTTCACTCCACTCCACTCCACTACAAAACACTTAATGCTGCTTGCTGTTTTGTTTCATGCTTTGTTTTTGGTTTATTGTTCTAGTATAGATCTCTCAGCCTTCACGTATTTGTTTTGTTTTGCATAAGTAACTTTATTTAATAGTATCTTAAGGGTATACATATTACTACTCTAATGTACAAATATGCAGCTTTTAGAAAAAAAAAAAAGATATGGTACAAAGATGTGTGCTGTTTTAGTGTTTTGTTTGTTTTTGCTGTTGTGTTTTCTTTTTGGTTTGTTTTTGTTTTATTTGTCTGGCTCTTTTTTAATATTTTTTTTTTTAGTTTTCTCTCTTGTTTTGTTATGGTGTTTTGCTTTGATCTTCTTTTTTGTTTTGTACCAAAAGGAAACTTGAAAGTTTCTAATAATAAATCTAGACTGAAATTAAACCCATTATACCCTATTGATCAGGTCCATATGAAGTTTTCTAGTTGAAGTACACATCTCTCAGCTTTGTTTAAAGGGGTCATCGGATGCCCATTTTCCACAAGTTCATATGATTCTTTAGGATCTTAATGAAAAGTCTATATTCTCCTTTGGTTAAAAATTCTCAATAGTAGTGTAAAACCTTTAACCTTGTCAAAATCAGCTCTGCAAAATATCAGCTCATTTTATTGCATGGGCCCTTTAAATGCAAATGAGCTCTGCTCGCCCCGCCCCTCTCTGCTGTGGGATTATGAGCTGTAATGTTTACTTTAGCTGCATTTAGCTGTTTATCGTCAAAACTTGCCAACAAGCACACTATTAAGAAAGGCCATTTGCAAAGATGCATAAAAACCCTTATACTCCCTTCTGCTGTGGGTGAAGCAGCATCACGAATATTCACACAAACATAGATGCATGTGTAGATCGGGATCAGCGCTTTCCTTTTAAAAATGAAAATAACGTTGTCCTCTGCATCTTCAGCGGCTCAGATGTCAGGGGTAAATAATGACTGCTGTATTCATTATTACATCCAACAACAGAACACCTCAATCGCACAATTAGAGTCTTCCCCTGCACTTGAGTCGACACAATGGCGATCGGAGTCGGACTGTTTCAGCTCGGTGAGGGCGGGTCTAAGGTAAGGTTAAACGCTCATGTCAATCAACTGTGTTTCATCACACCGACAAGAAGCTGAGAATGACCTGATATTAAAAAATACCACTGGGTGGATTTTTATCATTGTAGGGTGATTGTGTACACAAACTACCAACACTCATTAATTAATTTAGTTCAAACAACATGTAAAAGTTAGTTTTGCATCCGATGACCCCTTTAACATTTTACACACACTATGTTTAAATTTATTCTACAGAACTGCAAGATATAAAGTTGTAACTGTGAGAAAAATAGTCAGAATTGTGAGGTTTAAACTAGCATTTGCGAGAAAAAAAGTCAGAATTGCAAAAAGTAAACTCGTAATTGCGAGAGAAAAAAGTCAGAAATTCAGAATTACAAGATGTTTACTTGTAATTGCGAGAAAAAAAGTCTAAAGTGCAAGATATAAACTTGTAACTGAAAGAAAAGAAGTAAGAATTGTGGGATATTACCTCATAATTGCAATTACAAAATATCAACTTGCAATTGCGAGAAAAAGTCTGTATTACAAGATATAAACTTGCAATTGCTAGAAATAAGAATTGCAAGATATAAACTCGCAATTGCCATAAAAAAGCCAGAACTGCAAGAATCGCAAGGTGTAAACTGAGAAAAAAAAGTCCGAATTGCAAGATGTAAACTTGCAATTGCTAGAAATAAGTAAGAATTGCAAGATATAAACTCAAAATTGCAAGAAAAAAGTCTGAATTGTAAGATGTAGATTTACAATTGCAAGAAAAAAGCCAGAATTGCACAATGTAAACGCAATTCTGAGAAAGAAAGTGAAAATTACAATATATAAACTTGCAATTGCGAGAAAAAGTCTGTATTACAACATATAAACTTGCAATTGCTAGAAATAAGAATTGCAAGATATAAACTCGCAATTGCAATAAAAAAGCCAGAACTGCATGAATCGCAAGATGTAAACTGAGAAAAAAAAGTCTGAATTGCAAGATGTAAATTCACAAGTGCGAGTAAAAAGCCCAAATTGCAAGATAAAAAACTCGTAATTAAAAGAAAAAAGTCTGAATTGCAAGATGTAAACTCGCAATTGCAAGAAAAAAAGTCTGAACAAGATTTAACTCGCAATTGCAAGAAAAAAAGTCTGAACAAGATTTAACTCGCAATTGCAAGAAAAAAAGTCTGAACAAGATTTAACTCGCAATTGCAAGAAAATAGTCAGCATTGCAAGATACATACAGTTGGTGAGAAATAAAGATATAAACAATTCTGGTGTTTTTTTTTTTTGAAGAATTGCATGATATAAACACACAATTGCTAGTTTTAAAGTTTTTTAAAGCTAGTTTTAAAGAAATTGTGAGATATAAACTCGCAATTGTAAGAAAATGGTCTTTTCTTTCCCTCAGAATTGGACCAACTCGCAACTGTGAGTTTATTACAAAAGAGGTCAATATTGCAGAAAAAAAATCTATGCATAGTAGCATTACTATGATCGGATGCCTTCTTAAGGGCTGTTTTGTCACTGCTGTTGTTGTGTGTTTATTTAAAAGCATGTCACATATTGCAGCATGGGTGGTGTCAAGATGTTCGCTCACAGTATACCGCTGCAAAACTATTTACATTTACCACTAAGTGAAGTATTTTATGGTGATTATATCAGGCCCTTCAAGGTACAGTGTACAGTACAAAAATAAAAGTGAAGTCTGCAGCTTCTCTCTGGCTCTGCTGGTGGGCAATGCCATCCTAAGTTTACAGGCCAATGCCTGTGTCTTTATTTGCAGTCTTTCAGATAACATTGTGTCCTGTCCTATGTGTGCTGAGCACTGACCTCAACAGCCTGCAATAGACAACAGAGCTGCTGTGCTCGGTTATGTAACAGAGAGTGTGGCAAAACCATGTCTATTCATCAGCAGAAAGCATCAGTGTGTCCTTGTGTGAAATTCACACACAGCTGCACTCAAGACGAAAACAAAACAAACGTGCTGCTGTGTTTTCATGTTCACTTGAGGAGGAGTTCAAACTGTGTTTCTCCAAACAATACAAAGCTACTAGTGGTTGGAAGGCACCCAAGAACTTACTTTCATGATGAATTGTTTTTGCAGGCATTCATATTTATAGCTGCTCCAGGTTTAAAGGACAGTTTGTGTGGATCCTACATTCCTGGAGAGATGGATGATGATGTTGTCAGCAATGGACACTGCGTTTACATATCTAGGCCAGAGGCTACAGAGGATTCCTTAAATGGAAGTATATAGAGGTAAACTTCTCTACTATTGTGTTAAGAAGCAAAAAAGAGCACCTCAGTGCCAGGCAGGGCTTGTGTGATGAATTAAACCACTGACTGTCTCTGCACCTGGCCAGTATCACCCAACAGAATCCAAAGGTGTTTAAAGAGACATCATACAGGTACAAGCTGCGGCACAACAGGATAGATGCACAATGCATCTGAAGGCTTATACAGTTCACTTGATCCAGAATGCATTGAACATAGTCACTTTATTAATATTATCCACACATGAATGTATGTTTGTGGGCGTTTGATCAAGCAGGGGTCACTACAGGTCATTAAAGAATGACATTGTTGGTCACGTGGGGGTAGTTAACTTCAATGTACCCAGAATTAAAGCAGCAGGAGTAATTATTGGCTTACAATGGTGGTAAATTATCGTACTGCCTTTAGTTGTAAAGCTAATTTAATATGCATCCACTTTAACCTTTTGACACTTGTTTAATGGCAGGTGGCAGACCACTTCAACTTGAAAAAAGAATTAGTGATCAAATAAAAATAAAGTGATGGGCCTTAGTTTATTCTCTACATTTTTATATAGTCTTTTACGGATTATAAATTCGTCATGCTGGTTTATTTTTATTTAAATTAAATGAACTATTTTTCAACCTAATGAACCTAAATGAGACGACTGCTAGCTTAACGAGTTATTGATTAAACAACAGAAACACTTTAATGCAAATTATTTTAGTACTATTTATATACTATTATAGAATTTATTAATATTTTGAATTATCTTATGTTCAAGTTTTGTCATTTTGTTGTTTTTATTTATAATATTATTTAGCTATATTTTTTATTTGTAGTAATTGTAGTACTTTAACCCAGTTGTTTTATTCCAACATCTCTTATTTTATTTTTAAGCTTTTCCATAATATTTTATTTTACTTTGACTTCAATTTGGTTAAGAAAAATGTTTTTTAAGCTTTGATGTAGCCTTCATTTGTTGTAAAAAAAGGAGAAGCCTTCAACCCTAAGAACACCATCCCTTACTGTCAAACATGGTGGTGGGAACCTAATGTTTTGGGGGTGTTTTTCAGCCGGTGGACCAGGGAAACTAATCACAGTAAACGGCACCATGAAAAAGAAGCAATACATCAAAATACTCAACAACAACATCAGACAGTCTGCAGAGAAACTTGGCCTTGGGCACCAGTGGACATTTCAGCAAGACAACGACCCAAAACACACAGCAAAAGTGGTGAAGAAATGGTTAGCAGACAAAAACATTAACGTTTTGCAGTGGCCCAACCAGAGTCCTGACTTAAATCCAATTGAGAATCTGTGGAGGAGCTAAAGATCAGGTTGATGGCAAGGAGACCCTCCAACCTGAAAGAGTTAGAGCTCATCGCTAAAGATGAATGGGCAAAAATACCAGTGGAGACATGCAAAACGCTAGTCAGAAATCATAGGAAGCATTTGATTGCTGTAATAGCCAATAAAGGCTTTTCTATTGATTATTGAGAAGGGTATGAATATTTTTGGACATGCCACTTTTTGTTCAAATGTAAATAAAAGATGAGTAATATTTTTTTCCACAATGATGCCTCTTGTACATCGTCTTATTATCTTCTGGGAGACGTCTGTGTCATTTCTAATAAAAAAAAAACCTTGCTGGTTGAATAAAAGTAACTTTAAGTCAAGAATTTGCCAGTGGTATGAATAATTTCAGGCTTGACTGTAGCCCAGGGCTGTCGCTGGATGTTTTTTAGGACTTTCCCATGGTTCTGTGCAAAACACCTTCCAGTATAACTAAACGCTAAAACCTACAGCATCCTGAATGCTTCACAGCCAAGAGTCAAAGCCAGGGGTTCCCAAAAAATTTTCTGAGCGGGCCACATAATTTTCTTTTCTTTAATGGGGGGCCGGGTCAGTTTATAAAATAAAATTCCATGGGCTGGACTGACTACTATTATTATTATTATTTTATTATGATTTTACCTGTATTTATTATACCTTTTAATGCTAGAATAGTTTATTATTTTTTATGCACCAGACAGACAAATGATTATTTCTTTTCAAAAGATATACAGGTGCTTCTCAGTAAATTAGAATGTCATGGAAAAGTTAATTTATTTCAGTAATTCAACTCAAATTGTGAAACTTGTGTATTAAATAAATTGAATGCACACAGAGTGAAGTAGTTTAAGACTTTGGTTCTTTTAATTGTGATGATTTGGCTCACATTTAACAAAAACCCACCAATTCGCTATCTCAACAAATTAGAGTATAATGACATGCCAATCAGCTAATCAACTCAAAACACCTGCAAAGGTTTCCTGAACCTTCAAAATGGTCTCTCAGTTTGGTTCACTAGGCTACACAATCATGGGGAAGACTGCTGATCTGACATTTGTCCAGAAGACAATCATTGACACCCTTCACAAGGAGGGTAAGCCACAAACATTGATTGCCGAAGAAGCATGTTAACAGTAAGTTGAGTTGAAGAAAAAAGTGTGGAAGAAAAAGATGCACAACCAACAGAGAAAAACTTTGGGTAACTGGGAGACGAGTGAAGTTTTGCTTTTGTACTTGTCCCTCAAATGCTATTGAGTCATTTTGTCATCGCTCTGATTTTTCTAGCTGGCTCGTGCATCACCTGTTCGATCGCGATGACACATTACGTTGAATGTACCATTCTGTTAGTGAATTTAACAAATAATTATACCTACGTTAATAACTAAGGGAATTTTTTGTTTGAAAGCCAACTTTTATTATCAAATGCAGACATGGTATAAGTAAAACATATTTAAAATTACATTTTCAAAATATGTCTCTGGCATTGTTCAAATGGGCCGGTCCAAATGTGGGGGCGGGCCGCATTCGGCCCCCGGGCCTTAGTTTGGGGACCCCTGGTCAAAGCTGTCCGAAAAAGCAGAGAAGGAAGAGATGGTGGGTGAGGGCAAAACATTCAGCTGTATTTTTGCTGACCTTGCACTGTATCACTCCAGGGAAGCTCGACTAAAGAGAAAACAAAAGAACAGAAAGAGGGAGGAGAAGACAGCCTGACGGGCCCGTAAGGCTCATGAAACCCATTGTGTCTATAATTAACCCTTCAAGAACCCTTGAAGAATCCAGTTCCACCAGCAGGACACTGAGACAATTATGCATCTCATGACAAGTCGCTTTAGGCTGTGAGACTGCAGTGATTTCAACGACATCCCATGAAACTTCAAGCAAACGTCTCAACAAAACAAATGGCAATTCATACGGCAATAATCATTAGGTGACATGCTGAAAATGACAGACTGGGATCCGCCTCCTCTTCTCAAACAAGCGGCATCTGAATAGCACACAGACATGGTGACAAGTGACTTGAATAGGAAATCAGATGAGACGAGATTGTTTGCACAGCCATATGGCTCAGCTGACGGCTGCAGACTGTTGTGATAAACAGAGGGTTTAAAAGCCCATATTCAGATCAAATCCATAATGCAGCTTCACAAATGCAGTGTGGGTTGTTGTAAAATGGTTGATGGTGTTGATCTACCAGGCTTTGGTTCTGTCAAGTCATAAATCTCTGAGACAGGTAGTGGTGTACAGGTAGACATTAGTGATGTTCAGTGATGCCGTGAGATAGCTCTCATCTCTGAGTTTTGCCTGTGGCTATTACGTGGCTCATTTGCACAGTCAGAGCTGACATGTTTTACCAAACACTCTCGCAGCACTGAGCTGACAGAGGATGAAATTGCATCAGCGTTTATTAAGCGTTATGACTTTCCCCAGGCTATAACCTAAAGACTAAATGTCACTCCAGTATAAATGGCACAGTGGCAGATCAAGAAATTGGTTTGTATGTTTTCGATGAAAGCTTGGTTTGTTAGTTTGACTAGCATACAAATATACATTTCATATCTTGAAATGTAGCTATGTTCATGCACCGTAATAACTGCATTTCTCAGGTACACTACCAGTCAAAAGTTTTTGAACTGTAAGATTTTAATGTTTTTTAAACTCTTCTCCCCACCAAGCGTGCATTTATTTGAGCCAAAGTACAGCAAAAGCAGTAATATTGTGAAACTGCTTCCTATTTGAATATATTTTAAAATGTCATTTATTCCTGTGATCAAAGCTACATTTTAGCATCATTACTCCAGTCTTCAGTGTCACTTGATCCTTCAAATCATTCTAATATGCTGGTTTGCTGTTCAAGAAACATTTTATTATTATTATTATTATTATTATTATTAATATTTAAAACAGTTGAGTACTTTTTTTTCAGGATCTTTGATGAATAGAAAGATCCAAATGGTTAGCATTTATCTAAAATAAAAAGCTTTTGTAACATTCAAAAGCATTGAGTCTTCATTGAGTATTTCAGGAAAGAAACTATTGAAATGAATACTTTTATTTAGCAATACAAAAGATTTCTATGTCAGATAAGTGCTGTTCTTCTAAACTTTCTATTCCTCAAAGAAACCTGAAAAAAAACTACTCTGCTCCACGTTGTGGTGGCGGAAAAACACTAACAAGTGGAGGAAAATGGGTCAAATCCATTTAAAAAGAGAAAACATGTATTGTGGTTTTGGATGTCAGAATAGAAATGCAAATCACTTTTATAGAATACTGTCACCAAAGACGTCATTTAAAGCTAAATGGAGATGTTTAAACTGACAGACTATGGATAAAACCTGCTATGATTACTCTACTTTTAAAGCATACATTTGATTTAAACAATAGTTATACATAATATTCACATATGCAGTTTATAGAGGACATGTTGTTGTAGTCCTACAGTTATAGCATTAAAATACTATTTAAACCTGGTTTAAAGGTACTTTTTTTCAATATTTTGATTTTGGCACCCTCAGATTCCAGATTTCAAAATTTTAAAGTTGTATCTTGGCCAAATTTTGTTCTATCCAAATAAACCATACATTAATGGAAAGCTTATAATTCTTATTTATAAATCTTATACATTTACCCTTACTGGTTTTGTGGTCCAGAGTCACATATTACAAAATTTGAAATGTCATTTATGGCTCCAGTAAAATCCATAAGTGTATATAAAATGACTATTTTAATAAAAATAATAATAAAATTTAAATTATTATTTTTATGGAACATATACAGCATTTACTTTGAGGTTCTTTAAGTAACATTACTGGCAACAGTATACCCCCCCCCCCCTCAAAAAAAAAAAAAAAATATTAATAATAAATAAATAAATAAATAACTCTCAGAATCTCTCTTAATATAAAGAAAAATATGTGACCCTGGACCACAAAACCTTAAGTAGCACGGATATATTGGTAGCAATAGCCAACAGTACATTCACAATTATTGATTTTTCTTTTGAATGCCAAAAATTGTTAGGATATTAAGTAAAGATCAAGTCCCATGAAGATATGTTGTAAATTACCTACCATAAATTATATCAAAACTTAATTTCTGATTAGTAATATGCATTGCTAAGAACTTAATTTGGACCAATTTAAAGGTGATTTTTTCTTCAATACAATATTTTGATTTTGGCACCCTCAGATTCCAGATTTTAAAATACTTGCATCTCGGCCACATATTGTTCTATCCTAACAAACCAAACATCACTGGAAAGCTTATTATTCTTATTTATAAATCTTATAAATTGACCCTTACTGGTTTTGTGGTCCAGGGTCACATATTACAAAATTTGAAATGTCATTTATGGCTCCAACAAAATCCATAAGTGTATATAAATAATAATAATAATAAAATTAAAATTATTATTTTTATGGAACATATACAGCATTTACTTTAAGGTTCTTTAAGTAACATTACTAGCGACAGTACCCCCCCCCCCCCCCAAAAAGAAAAATATTTATAAATAAATAAATAATAAATATATAAATAACTCTCAGAATCTCTCTTAATATAAAGAAAAATATGTGACCCTGGACCACAAAACCTTAAGTAGCACAGATATATTGGTAGCAATAGCCAACAGTACATTCAAAATGATCGATTTTTCTTTTGAGTGCCAAAAATATTTAGGACCTTAAGTAAAGATCAAGTCCCATGAAGATATGTTGTAAATTTCCTACCATAAATATATCAAAACTTAATTTTTGATTAGTAATATGCATTGCTAAGAACTGCATTTGGACAACTTTAAAGGCGATTTTTTTTCAATATTTAGATTTTTTTGCACCCTCAGATTTCAGATTTTCATATAGTTGTATCTCGGCCAAATTTTGTTCTATCCTAACAAACCAAACATCACTGGAAAGCTAATTATTCTTATTTATAAATCGTATAAATTGACCCTTATGACTGGTTTTGTGGTCCAGGGTCACATGTTACAAAATGTGTAATGTTGTTTATGGCTCCAACAAAATCCATAAATGTATTATTATTGGCAAAAGTAAATACAATTAATAACAAACAAACAAACAAATAATGATAATTGCTATTATATGCAACATTTACTGCCCAACTGCAGTCAGCAGTGAAACATTCTCTGAAGGTCTCCTATGACACTGCATGGGTCTTTCTCTCAGTTTTTCCGCCGGTGTTGTGCTATACCGTCTTGCTCTTTTTCTGTACTGCTGGGCTCAGCAGGGATGGAGGAGCTCGCAGCACAAACGTGTCCTGGTTACCACGGCAACAGCCTGGCATTCTCTAGACAGGCAGGGCAAGAGATCTGATGCATTCGTGAGTGTGCATGTGTGTGTGTGGGTAAGGCAGACAGCGAGTGAGAGAGAGATAGTGAGACAAAGATTTACATTGTTCCTGGCCAAAACAGAGTTCACATCACCTCCAGAATAACAAAACACCAACACAACAGCACAAAGCCCACTCGCTCTAGCTGAGAGTCTGTGAGTGAGCAGAACAACAGAGCTGCGTCCATAAAAGCCATGTAAGGACATGCTGCCACGGGTGAGCTGCTCTAACTATAATCCATCACCAGCCCTGCCGTTTGTTTGACTGAGATAAATGCCGCAGTTTCTAAGAGACTCACGTGTGATATCAAGGATTACCCATAACACAATATCTGCCGACGGCACCTCTGATGGGAATATCTGGTGCGAATGTGTTTTATGCAGACGCTGGAGGGGCCAATAGATGAAAGATTGATCTGACCTGTGCAAAATGCTCTCGCTTCACACAGGAGGAGAAAAAGAGAGACAGGAAATGGAAATGTAGCATCTGTCATCAAGCATTTCTTCACAGTGTCAGCCCATAATTTTAAACATTGTTATTTCATCCAGTTGGCAGCATTTAAGTTCCATTTCCCTCCCTCTGTCTTCTACCCTGAACCAAACACAAAAGAAAATTCACTTAAGATGAACTTAACTCCAGAGCTGCAGCACCCCCTATCTGTGCCACATGATATGACAGCTCTTCTTTTGTGCTAATTATTGTTCTTTGAAACAAAGCTAAGTGCTTCAGGGAGTTAGTAGTAAGATGTTCACGTCTTTCTTTCTTTAGTCGTAAAGAGACTATGTTTTTTGAGGAAAACATTTCAGGTTTTTTCTCCATATAGTGGACTTCTATAGTGCCCTGAGTTTGAACTTAAAAAATGCAGTTTAAAGGATTAGTTCACTTCCAGAACAAAAAATTACAGATAATTTACTCAGCCCTTTGTCATCCAAGATGCTCATGTCTTTCTTTCTTCAGTCGTAAAGTTATGCTTTTTGAGAAAAACATTTCAGGATTTCTCTCCATATAGTGGACTTCAATGGTGCCCCCAAGTTTGAGTTCCAAAATGCAGTTTAAATCCAACTTCAAATGGCTCTAAACGATCCTAGACAAGGAAGAAGGGTCTTATCTAGCGAGGGTCCTATCTAGAGATTGAGATGGGAGTTATTCAACATACCCTTTCTTTAACCGGAAAAAACAGAGTTCACCCAGACATAGACAAGCGTTTGAGGTTAAAAAGTATATAAATTGTCAGTTTGTTTCGAAAATAACCAATCGTTTTGCTAGATAAGACCCTTCTTCCTCTGCTGGGATCGTTTAGAGCCATTTGAAGCTGCATTTAAACTGCATTTTGGAAGTTCAAACTCACGGGCACCATAGATATCCATTATATGAAGATAAATCCTAAAATGTTTTCCTCAAAAAACATAATTCATTTACGACTGAAGAAAGAAAGACATGAACATCTTGGATGACAAGGGGGTGAGTAAATGATCTGTAAATTTTTGTTCTGGAAGTGAACTTCTCCTTTAAATGCGGCCTAAAACGATCCCAAATGCGGTTGTAAATGATCCCAGCCAAGGAAGAAGGGTCTTATCTAGCAAAACAATTTATTTTTTTATTTTTTACTTTTTAATAGGGCTGCACGATAAATCGTACGCGATAGTCATTCGCATCTCGTCAGTAAAGTCGGTTCTGAAATTAGTAGTAAATTTCCATCACATGCATTCAGATGGAGCAGCGCTTAATACACAGAGCCGTAGATCACTGTCAAGCTATGCAAAATCGCATTCATAATTGCAGATGAATCGCATTCGATTATGAATGTGATATTGTGTAGCTTGTCAGTGGACTTTTTTCCAGTTAGGGTAGGTCGGAAAACTCCCATCTGATTTTCCCCCTCAACTTCAAAAATCATTTCAAAATCATCCTATATTGCTGCAGAAGTACCGACCAAGTGTTTGCTAAGTGAACAAGCAAAGAAGATAAAACACCCTTAACAAAAAAGGTAAAACAGCGATGTAGGACGATTTCAGAGAAAGACAGGTTCAGGCAGAGAAAGACAAGCATTTGAGGTTAAAAAGTATCTAAATTGTAATTAAAAAAAAATAAACTATCGTTTTGCGTAGATAAGACCCTTCTTCCTCGGCTGGGATCGTTTACAACTGCATTTGGGATCGTTTGAAGCCGCATTTGAACTGCATTTTGAAAGTTCAAACTCTGGGCTACATAGAAGTCCATTATATGGAGAAAAATCCTGAAATGTTTTACTCAAAAACTTTATGACTGAAGAAAGAAAGACATGAACACCTTGGATGGCAAGGGGGTGAGTACATTATCTGTACATTTTTATTCTGGAAGCGAACTTCTCCTTTAACCAAACCCAGCACACATGCCTGTTTGTGCGTAACTGGAAAGCCGTTACCTCAGGACTTACATCTGTGCTGCAGACTCTCATACAATTAGCTAATTGCCCAGAAACCCTCGTTTTGCATCCCATAGTGTCAGAAAAACCTTTCAGCTGCAGAATAATTCAGTGTTTCTGAGTGAGAACGGCGATTAAAGGAATACAGATAGGAGACGTGGCAGATCTCATCAACATCTGAGTGCTGTTGGTATGTAAATGAACTTGATTTCATCAAGAACAACTAGATGAAGAACAATAAAGAAGTGTAATTACTATTTAACATGTTCTTGTGAGTATTTTCAGTTTTTCCGGCCTACTCACACAATAAAAATAGCAATACTATGAAATATGATTACAGTTATTACAAATAACAGTTTTCTATTGAAATATTTTTAAAATTTTATTTATTCCTGTGACACAAAGCTGAATTTTCAGCATCATTACTCCAGTCTCCAGTGTCACATAATCCTTCAAATATGCTGTTTCGCTGCTTAAGAAAAAGGCCTTAGTATTATCAATGTTTTGCTGCTTAATGGTTTTGTGAAACCTGTAATACATTTCGTATTTACAAGATTCTTTGATGAATAGGAAGTTTTAAAGAATATCTGGCTTTACCTTTTCATCTGGCATCAACATGAATGAGAGATGAAGCAGTCTAACCGTTTAAACTACACCCCTTAGAGATCCATTGATCTCCCAGAAATGTAAAGGGATACATTTTAATATTTTATCAATATCTTTGGAACATACTGAGAATTCAGAATCTGTGCAAAACTATGAACACTACAGCTAAGACTTCAGCCAAGTGCTTATTAAATAGGGACCATTTCAAATCCATGATTCAATCATTCTAGAAACAACAAAACATTAAAGCAAAAGATACAGTGGCATGCAACATGAAAACAGAAATATATGAAAGCAACACAGATTTGCAATTGTGTGAACACATCAAATTCAGGTTTCTTGTCTCAGCACTATTATCAGAATCTGGCAGCCTGACAAACTCAGACCGCAGGCAGATTTCCAAGTGAAGCTAGTTAATGACAGGAGAAATGAGTTGATGGACATGAAATGGGTGTTTAAAAAGAAACTGATAGAGATATATAAAAGAGATATAAAAATGGACACTGCGGGAACAAAAATTAAATCAGTGTTGATGGCACAGAAAGTGAAAAGGCACCTGGCACAGACACCCTAGCAAAATGTATCTAATAAAATAGGAAAAAGTTAAACTTGACTTTTTAAAGACAAGTTGAACAAACTGCATCTACAGTTGAAGTCAATAGTTTAAATACACCTTGCAGAATCTGCAAAATGATAATTATTTTACCAAAATAAGAGGGATCATACAAAATGTATGTTATTGTTTATTTAGTGCTGACCTGAATAAGATATTTCACATTAAAGACCTTTATATATTGTCCACGTAAGAAAAAAATAGTTGAATTTATAAAAACGACTCAAAAGTTTACATTCCCTTGATTTCAATAACTGTGTTGTTACTTAAATGATCCACAGCTGTGTTGAAAACTTTTTGAATTTGAAGATCAGGGTAAATTTTACTTATTTTGACTTCCGGGAAACATGCAAGTATCTTCTGTAGCTTCAGAAGGGCAGTACTAAATAAAAATATGATATTTAAGCAAAATAAGAAAAATGTACACATCCTCATTCTGTTCAAAAGTTTTCACCCCTGGCTCTTAATGCATAGTTTTTCCTTCTGGAGCATCAGTGAGCGTTTGAACCTTCTGTAATAGTTGCATATCAGTCCCTCAGCTGTCCTCAGTGTGAAAAGATGGATTTTTCTGAAGAACAGCGGTCAGTTTAACTGTTCAGGACAAACAAGGGACTTGTAACTATCACTAAACAAAACAAAACAAACAAACAAACAAAAAAAAACAAAAAACAGCTGTGGATCATTCAGGTAACAACACAGTATTAAAAATCAAGGGAATGTAAACTTTTGAGCATGGTCATTTTTATAAATTATTATTTTCTCTTGTGGGCTGTAGGTCTTGCTAAGTGGGTTTTGTTAGTATTTCCAGAGTTTTCAAATATATTTATAATGATATATAATATACATATGGCAATGTATTTGATTTGTCATGTAGAACATTTTTGGAAAAGTAGTTGGGCTGAGAATGGCAACAAGAGTAGGGAAAGAAATTATATGTATAACTGATATATCAAAGCAAAAATAATGATTATTCATCCCATACCGGTTTTGAGACTATGCACATTGATTTTTGATGTGTTTAGTTGTTGATATGCAGACAGTCTACTTCACGCCAGATAAAATTCTGCACTCTTAGTTCTTCTCTTTCAGCAAGAACACCATCCATTATTCATAAACGCTTTTGAGATGCTTGGCTCACCTGAGCCTCAAAGACATCTTTAGTCTTGAACACTCTTTCCAGTCCATTGTCCAATCAAGTCATCCTCTAGAGGTAAATATATGCAAATGTAGATGGCTACAGGCATAACATGCACAAAGACAGTTGTGTAGGTGACATAAAGGCCATGTAATAATCTTCTCTTAATTACTTCTGTCTCACAGGCCCTCTAAAGGGAGCAAACCCAAAGCCTCATACTGCCTCCAGCCAACGTCAACTCCCATTCCTAAAGCACAATGACCTTCACGGTTGGTCACACTTGAGGCCGTGTGGAATTACTGGGACTATCTTGAATATTTAAGATTATTGAAGCATAAGTACAGTACAAATAAACAAAACAAATATGCATGATTGCATAGTATGACTTAGCACAGCAACATTTCAGATTAAGAAATTGTGTCCTGGTTAGTGCACCAGTCATAATTACTCATTTTAATTGGGCGACTGGCTGCAGAGATGATTACACAAACAGGAAGTCAATGTCCAGATAAGAAATATTTCTTGAACAGCAAATCAGCATATTGGAATGATTTCTGAAGGATCATGTGACACTGAAGACTGGAGGAATGGCTTCAAAAAAGGATTTTACTAAAGAAATAATAATGAAAATTCAAGTCGCACTAAAGCCACTTTAGATGTATTCAATGTTTGCATGTAACAATAATTAAATGCATTTTAATTATCTTTATTTTGCAGGTTTCTCATCAAATACCGATATATATATTGCAATTCAATTGCTTTTTTAAATGAATAATGCATTTAATTTGTTTTTATCAGCTGACAATGCTACACTAACAGTTCAGAGGAAAGCGCACTAAAGGCACTATCTCTCTTTCACAGCCTTCAAGCTTTCTGAAACAATTGCCTTGAAACACCAGAGTCTACTAGCCAGGGAATGTCTCTCACAAGCATGGACAACTTCATGGCTGACAGCCGGAGATGTTTCCCATGAGGTAATGAGCCAGGAAGTCAGAATGAAAGGAGACGGATAGGATAAGACAGACCAATGAGAGTAAACAAGAAAGAGATGAAAATAATAGATGGATGGTCCAATAAAATACATTCTTGGAACTGTTTGTAAGAAATCTCTGATGGATATAAATATAGGACTACTCCTGACGGCATTGGGTTTCCATGTCTGTGTCAGTCAGTAGTTCACTTCCAGAGCAAAAATTTGCAGATAATGTACTCACCCCCTTGTCATCCAATATGTTCATGTCTTTCTTTCTTCAGTTGTAAAGGAATTATGTTTTTTGAGGAACATTTCAGGATTTCTCTCCATATAATAGACTTCTATGGTGCCCCCGAGTTTGAACTTCTAAAACGCAGTTTAAATGCAGCTTCAAAGGGCTCTAAATGAGCCCTGGTGAGGAAGAAGGGTAATATCTAGTGAAACCATTTTTTTTTTTTAAAAGATTGACAATTTTATATACTGTTTAACCACAAATGCCTGTCTTGGTCTAGCTCTCCGGGAACTGTGTGTATTCCTGTTTATGACGGGTAAGGTCAGCCGAAAAACTCCCATCCCATTTTGTCCTCCAACTTCAAAATCGTCCGACATTGCTGCAGAAGTCCCGACCCAGTGTTTACAAAGTAGACATGCAAAAAATGTCAAACGTCCTTTAAAAAAAAGATGGCAGATTTTCAACATACCCCAACTGTCATAAACAGGAATACACACAGTTCACGGAGAGCTAGACCAAGACAAGCGTTTGCGGTTAAAAAGTACATAAATTGTCATTTGTTTTAGAATGAGACTTTTCTTTTTCGACTGGAATTGTTTAGAGCCCTTTGAAGCTGTATTTAAACTGCATTTTGAAAGTTCAAACTCGGAGGCACCATAGAAGTCAATTATATGGAGAGAAATCCTGAAATGTTTTTCTCAAAAAACAATTTCTTTACGACTAAAAAAAGAAAGACATTAACAAAGGATAACAAGGGAGGGGGGGGGGGTACATTATCTGTAATTTTTTGTTCTGGAAGTGAACTACTCTAAGGCCCGTTCACACCAAGAAAAATAACTATGAAGATAACTATATTAGCGTTCACACCAGTGGACGATATTGTGTTTATTCTAAGTGCACACGCATCTGCCGCTTCCCATTCTCGAGCTTGTTATAGCAGGATCGACTCTGATTGGCTGTCAATATTTTTATCGTTCATCAGCTGGAAAAAAAAAATCATTCTGAAAGTGATTACAATGATATTGTTTCTCTGTGCCTTTATCGTTATAGCTGTGGTGTGGACACTGCTATTCTTTAAAAGGGATAGTTCATCCACAAATTTAAATTCTGTCATTAATTACTTACCCTCATGTCGTTCCAAACCTCTAAGAAATTTTTAATAAAATCCAAGAGCTTTCTGACCCTGCATAGACAGTAGGGGTCCAAACTCGTTCAACGTCCAGAATGGTACCAAGAACATCGACAAAATAGTCATCAGTGGTTCAACCATAGTTTTCAACCAAAAGTGGCATGAAGGAGAAGAATCATTGAATAAAGTTTATTGTTTTGCACACAGAAAGTATTCTCGCAGCTTCATAAAATTACGGTTGAACCACTGATGTCACATGAACTATTTTGTTGATGTTCTTGGTACCCTTCTGGACCTTGAACGTGGTAGGACCCTTGCTGTCTATGGAAGGTCAGAAAACTCTTGGATTTCATTAAAAATATATTAATTTGTGTTCTGAAGATGAACAAAGGTCTTACAATTTTGGAACGATATGAGGGTGAGTAATTCATGACAGAATTTTCATTTTTGGATGAACAAACCCTTTAATATTAGAACATTTTTAGAACTATATCTTTATCGTTGTCTTTATAGTTATCATCCTTGTGTGAACATGCCTTTTGTCTGGGTCTGTAACACTGTATACAGTCACTATAGGTTTAACTAATTGGAAGTCATTCACATCAGCAGAGTTCAATACAGTAAATCAATAATCTGTTTCTATTGATCATCAGTAATGGTGCTTTTACTGTAAATGGTATTGGATACAGATACTGTAATCCTCTTCAATATAGGCACATTCCTGCTTTCTGTCATTACAGATATTTCATGCAAAGAAATAAATAGTAGGTCTACTTTAAAAAAAAGTTTGAATGTTAAACCTCAAGACATTAAACAGCGGAACAAAATAACAGTGTGTTAAACATCATTACTGAGTGCATCTTCAAAAGAAGGTCTTAGAGAAACTAAACTCTATTACAATTGCAATAACATTATATAAGAACAAGCGGAAATCCTCTGCCTAGCAGGAGATTAAAAAAATCTTTTTTTCTTTCTTTCAGAAAACATACAGAGATTTGCATTTTGCAGGGATGGACTGATGCACATGAGAAGAGAAACAAGTTCAGGCATTCTGTGATCTATTGTCACTGATGCCCAGGCAAGAAAAAGACTATAGAAGAAATTACAGACTATTAAATAGAAGAAAAGCTATGGCTTTGTTTTTTCAAACTGACTGTAGCATCTGACTAAAGCCTAGAAGACACCACACGAGTTTTAAAATCTAGAAGAAATACATAAATAAATACATAAATTCATAAAACACTAGGCATCCACTTGCTTACTTTGTAAATAGTTACAGAGAAAAAACTGTGCATTAAACACTACACGGCTGAGGATCATTCATACGCTACTTGACTTTCAAAGTGTTCTGAACACAAACTCACGCAGAAACACATTCCTTGTTGCTGGGAGATGCGTGACAAATGAAAGCAATCACATATCAAAATACCAAAAATGTTTGATATCCACTGACTGGATAGAAACATAATCTGAAGCCTAAAAAAAATTAAAGTCTGTGATCATACCCTACGTGCAAAATACCAAAACTGTTTGATATCCTCTGGCTGGATAGAATCAGAGTCTGTAGATAAAAAAAAAAAATCAAAGTCTTAGATCATCATACGCTACATGCATTATCTATGAAATCTGTCAACTCATATCTACAGACTGGCTCTCATTTTCAGCAACTAGCCTCAACTTGTCCAGATTATAAATTGGGGCAAAACTCTGCCAAGTTGTGTAATGTATTTCATCCTTAATTGGTTGGTTCCTTTGCAGACACAACAGTTGGGACAACAAATTTTATTCAGCCTTTGCGATTAGTACCTTGATACTCAGCCGTTGTGAGTTCTACACAGCGACTGTGAGATCTTCACAATGGCAGTGAGTTCTACACTTTGTACAAAGAGCTTTCTGACAAGAATCATCTGGGTCATTCCAGCTGGAATCATCAAATGGTCCCCACCTGACCCCCTCAGATTTGTCTGAAAAAAATCTGTGATGAGTAATATGCCCAATAGATCATATACAAAATTTCAGATCTCTACTGTGCATACTTTTTTTTTTTTTTTTTTTTTACAAAAAAATCTGTAAAAAGTTTGTTTTTTACCCCGTTTTGGCATCACAGTCTGAGTGACCATGTTCAGACTGAAATATATCCAGAACTAGTTGTGCCAGGTCCATGAAATTTTCTGGGCTAAGAGTCCTAGTCCAGAACTGCATGAATTACAACTCACATTGATAAAATATCAAAAAATTAGGATGGGGTTTTGCCTCATTTTTCTGTAATGGTTTTCTTTAAAAATTATTACAGAAAAATAAGGGCAAAACCCTATCCCAATTTTTTGATATTTTATCAATAAGAACATTCTCTTTCAAAAAAAAAAAAAAAGTTTCATGTTCACACCTGGTGTCATTCATGGGAAATATTGCTCTGAACATTGGTGTAAATGAGGTTTTTCAATTTTTGGACCTTAATATCTCAACATCCATAAGACTCTATTGTCTGATATCAAAGGATGTGAAAGACATGGTACATATCAGGCCATTTACCAAGTTTGATGCTTATACATTGAAAATTGAGGTTTCTATGAACATCTGAAAACCCTTAAAGTAATAGTTTTGAAGAAAAGTAGAGGGCCAGCATTCAGGTGTAAATTCAGTAACAATGCTGTGAGTTGTAATTCATGCAGTTCTGGACTAGGACTCTTAGCCCAGAAAATTTCATGGACCTGGCACAACTAGTTCTGGAGATATTTCAGTCTGAACATGGTCACTCAGACTGTGAAGCCGGGGTAAAAAACAAACTTTTTTACAGATTTTTTGTGAAAAAAGTACGCACAGTAGAGATCTGAAATTTGGTATATGATCTATTGGGCATATTACCCATCACATGGATTTTTTCAGACAAATTTGAGGAGGTCAGGTGGGGAACTTTTCCAAAATTTGATGATTCCAGCTGGAATGACCCATCTCTGAAAGAGAGTCAAAACTACCACATCTTATAGTTCAGGTGAGGACCCTTCATTTGTGAGTAATTTGCACCCACATGTTAACGAGCAAGTATTGCTTGCCACTTTCCTCCCATTTGGATCAATTGGCTTTGTGCAAGTGTGCAGACACAGAAGAACCAGCTTCTCTCGTGGGTTTTGTTTTGTTATTTTGGCAACCACCAAAATGCAAAAAATGCCCTAAATGCTCTGATGTTTTCTAAACTCATGGGCAAACCAATACGCATCTAAGGGGGAAAGGAGAAGACTACAGTCTTCATATGTCAAACCTGCCGTATGGCCTTTCTCTCTCTCAGATGTGTTTTCAGTGCAAAGGTGATGAAGAACAGCTGGAGACTTTAGACTTTTTTTGTTATCATCTTGATGATGCCTTTATATATCACTGAAGGTCACTTTCTCCCAAGGAAAAAGAAACTCAGAGAACATGCCACTTGCAGCCACAAAATCAAGACCAGGCCATTTCCCTTGTGCAAAAAACCCCTAATACTATCCTATCCCTGGTGTGAAGAAACCCACCCCCAAATATATCAAATAATAACTATAAATTATATCTACATGTATCAATTAAAGGGCCAAGCACTAAGGAAGCAAGCAACCTATCAAGCATCAGACCGACTGCAGCAAAGAGTAATTAAAGCCATTTTAAGATGATTTTAGTCAAAATGGCTGAAAAATATATAGACACCCTGACAAAAGTCTTGTCGCCTACCCAAGTTGTAGGAGCAACAAATAATAACTTGACTTCTAGCTGATCATTACCTTTCTGTCCTAATTAAATAATAAAAATCAAGGCATGCTAAGATTTTATTTTGGTCAAATAAGCATAATCTAGAGGCCTTTGCCTTTCATATAAGCCACTTCTGATCCCAAATGATCAACTAGAAGTCAAGTTATTATTTGTTGCTCCTACAAGTTGGATAGGCGACAAGACTTTTGTCAGGGTGTGTATAAATTAGGGGTGGGCATAGATTAATTTTTTTAATCTAGATTAAAATGGCTAATTTGAATTCTGCTGAAGGCATTCAGAATATGTGTGCTACCCAAATAATGACTAAACATGTTACACCGTACTTTTATTTTGACAGGTTGCCGTGAAGTTTCTGTGTATACAGTATGACATGATGCGAGTTTTCTCAAATGAAACGGTATAAGTGACACTCACAGCAGTTTGGGAGATTGAGTTTATCTGTTCATGTGAGATGCAAATGCCAAAAATTACCGGGAGCGTCACGTGTGTTTCAGTATGCGTGTAGTAAAAGCGCGTCTCCACCATTCATAGTATGAATTTCATACATACAGCTAGGCAAACGGAACATACCGGATTCATATTAAAACGGTCTTTTTGCATTTCAGTTTTCACAGACACTAGTCCATATCGCGATTTGAATTAAGTGACAGACCATATTTGATTTATGAATCCAAAAAACGACGAATTTACGTGGCATTTCGCTATAGTAGATTCGGTTTTTATGAATGGAGGACGACGTGATCCCGTCTGTGTTTTGGCGGAGGAGACATAAACGCGCGGCCATATTCTATAGTCTTTGGTATACATCCGCGTTAAACTATCAAGGTGAAAGTCATCATAGCTTGCGTAGTTTAGACCCAGCTCCCAACCCAATTTTGAGAATAGATTAACGGCGATATTTTTTTTATCGCCCGATAAAAGTCTCACGTTAACGCAGCACGTTAACGCCGATAACGGCCCACCACTAGTATATATATATATATATAACCACTGGTAATATGATTTAATGGCTTATTACTTTTGACCAGTAGGTGGCGCTGTTATCAAATCGATGTGGTGTGTTCTGTGTGAGGTGGCAATCGCAATATATTCTTTTGGTCATGTTGGTTTGATTTTTACCAAAACTGAATCAGATCATCTTCAGACTCAAAATCCATAACTTTTTGTCAGCACAGTCTGAAGATGATCTGATTCAATTTTGGTAAAATTCAGACCAACAGTCTGGGAGGAGTTTGAAGGTGGCCTCAGATGCAGTTTGACTCCATGACTCCAACAAATTCATTGATGCATTAAATGATAACCGTGTTGTACATCAACACAAAATCCATAACTTTTTGTCAGCTTAGTCTGAAGATGATCTGATTCAAATTTGGTGGAAAATTGGACCAATAGTCTAGGAGGAGTTCAAAAAAATAGGTTTTCAACATAAATCAAATTGACGGACAGAAAGTTTGGCTGACTTTTTGTCAGCACAGTCTAAAGATGATCTGATTCAATTTTGGTAAAAATCAGACCAACAGTCTGGGAGGAGTTTGAAGGTGGCGCTGTTACCAAACTGATGTGGCGTGGTCAGTGTAAAATGACAATGGCACATACAACGTTTAGTTGTCAATATATCAACGTTTAGCAGAGATACAGCCCATGATGCAGTTTGGCATGACTCCAACAAATTAATTGATGCGTTAAACAATAACCGTTTTGCACATCGACACAAAATCCATAACTTTTTGTCAGCATGGTCTAAACATGATCCAAGTCAAATTTGGTGAAAATTGGACCAATAGTCTAGGAGGAGTTCAAAAAAGTAGGTTTTCAACATAAATCAAAATGACGGACAGGAAGATTGGCTGACTTTTTGTCAGCACAGTCTGAAGATGATCTGGGTTAATTTAGGTAAAAATCAGACCAACAGTCTGGGAGGAGTTAGAAGGTGGCACTGTTACCAAACTGATGTGGCGTGGTCAGTGTAAAGTAACAATGGCAAATACAATGTTTAGTTGTCAATATATCAACGTTTAGCAGAGATACAGCCTATGATGCAGTTTGGCATGACTCCAACAAATTCATTGATGCATTAAACAATAACCGTGTTGTATATCGACACAAAATCCATAACTTTTTCCTAGCATGGTCTGAAGATGAGTCAAATTTTGTGAAAATTGGACCGATATTCTAGGAGGAGTTCGAAAAAGTAGGTTTTCAACATAAATCAAAATGACGGACAGAACGTTTGGTAAAATTGGTATCTATGTTCTCAGAATGACCCAAGGAATATATTGAGACCAGTTTCAATACAATAGGCTAATAAACTATTAGTTATTAGCATTTTTTCAGTGATTAGCATTTTTGGAAATTTCATTATAAGTTTTGACGGTGATGCTGCCACAAAAATTTTCGAAAACTATCAGGGCATGGTGCTGAAGGGTTAAGGCTAGAAGGGAGACAACTGTAGCTACTGGGAATGTGCACATCAATCTAACATTATTTTTGTCACACTGTACAACAATAATACTATTTTTGTATTATAGTAAGGGTTAAGTTTTAGTTTGGGGAAGGTGTAGTCGTTAATAATAATAGGTAGAATTTTTTTTTTAATTGTTATTTTCTGGTCAAAGCTGTATCCCTTCTAGCCACAACCTGGATACACCAATGTGTTCATAAAATACAGCATTTTATGACAAAATTCAAAACGGCCGACACCCAAAATGACTGATATGGTACAAGTTTGGTCTCAATACGCTGAAGTGTTGCAAAGATATAGCCACAAATTTGTACTTGCTTTCGTCAAATTTGTTCACGCATTATTCATGAACCGTTTGACTAATCAACTTGAATTCCATAACATTTTACCAGCATAGTCTGAAGATGATCTGAGCCAATTTTGCTGAAAAATCAGACAAACAGTCTAGGATGAGTTTGAAAAAAAAAAATTTAGCTACAATTTGACCTTGTGATTTTTTTAATTTTGGTGTGAATCTGACTAGGCATGAGCCAAGGATTTAGAGCAAGAAAGAATTTTCCTTCTAGACCTTTGTTCTTAAATGTGAATACATAAAAGTTAAGTTGCTGATTCAGGCGATTCAGAGGTAGAGGAACCAGCATGATTTACTGCAGGTAAGTTTGCACAGATGCTGTGTGCTCCTACCCTACTGGATACTCAGCTACAATAAGAGAGGGAGTCCAAAAGACAGTGGGATATTCAGATGCGGGAATAAGCTAACTTTAAAGTCATTATCAAGTTCCTTTTAAGATTTGACAATTTAAGTACTCTTTAATGTAAATCCACAAGTTTAATCATTCTGTGGGATAGTTAAAGGGATAGCTCACCCCAAAATGAAAATTCTGTCATTAATTACTCACCTTCATGTCGTTTTAAACCTGTAAGATCTTTGTTCGTCTTCAGAACACAAATTAGGATATTTCTGATGAAATCCGAGAGCTTTCCCACCCTGCATAGATGGAAAATGTACATTTTAATGTTTATTCAGGTGCAATGTTTTTGTTCTATTGTATATTCATTACTGTAAATGTGATTTTTGCTTATTTTTATTACGAATGAAGCTCATCCCATTATCATAATCAACAAAACAGTCTACACTGACACTAGAGTTATAGATAATTAATTTAACACGAGGGCTACAGGAGTGAAGTAAATTATCTCTGTTTACATGTCTAAAAGCAGCCATTAAACACCTGCGGTATCAGTTGAGATTAGTGAGCTGGAAGGCCGTCAGTGATGGCAGACATTGAAGTGAACAGTCTGTGCTGTGATTGGGGTTGCAGATATCCAGCTGAGATCACCAGCTGCTCTCATGTGCCGCAGCATACGCACCCCTCTCTCTCCTCTTCTCCCTTTCTACCTTATTTCTCTCTATCAGCCTAATTTTCAGTTTCGGATCCCCTCAGAATCCAACAGAGGGAGAGAAGCAGAGGGGAAACTGAAAGACGTGATGGGTAATGGGGCTTTTCTCTTCATCTTTGAAACTGGGTTTTAAGGGGAATATCATTACTCTTGTTGTCACCCTGTATTGGGAAATGAATGGGAAAGACTTTCTGGGGATTACCTGGATACTGGAAAACAAATGAGATCATTTTAATATCTCCAGTGATTCCAGGCAGTAACAAAACCAAATCGAGAGCAAACTGAAGCTTTTCTCATGAGAAAACGGCTCACATATGTCTACACACAGTCATTTTTTATTCTATTTTTCCATGACAAATTTGTAATAGTTACAATATCCTATTCGAAATGAGTCAACAAGGCCTAGCCATTTTATTTTAAATAATATTATTTTTAATGTATTAATAATATAAACAAATTATTATTTTAATTTATCCTATTCAAAATTAATTTTTTTAAAAGCCAGGGTCATTTTACTATATATATTTTTTTTAAATATTGTACTATATAAACAAATTATTCTAATTTTTTTTTCTCTGAAAAGCTCATATTTTATAATCATTCTGCTCTTAATCCATCTCTTTTATTCTTAGGATTTTATTCTCACTCTGGCTCTCGCATCCCTCTTGACTCCTTTTGTTCCCTGCCCTGTATCTTTTCGGTCTTTCCATTCTCCCACCTGTCCCAGGCCTGTCTGTATCCCGGAGTGTGACAAGTGTGTGTATAATGAAGGCCCATTAGGAGAAACAACGGCAGCAGCTCTATGCCGCATATGTTCAGTGGTCAAATGCTGATGACAGCTGGGCCAACACACACACACAGACACACACTCACCCTAGAGACCGCCCTGGGTGTCCCACAGTCTGCCAGACGAAACGATGCAGACAGTTTCAACAGGAGGCTCAACCTGAGGATATAAACGGGGTGTGGGGGGGCGTCCATGAAGCTGACAATGGCACCATGACATTTTTTGTCAGACTGAATTCACTGTGTGGATACTGAACTAAAAGTAAATCATTAGTCTCAGACTATAAATATTTATATCAGCGCCAGTTATCCAGATCGATCCTTATGCAAGAATTGTGATGGATAGTTGAATTCTTTGAAATGCAGAAATCTATGTTACTGCCGTATCCTTTATATTACTGAAGGAGGTAGAAAAGTTGATTATTTAATGGTATAAAACTCAGCGCGCATTGTGAAAGGGGCTTTACTAAAGCAACAGTTATGTAGCTTACTGCATTCGGTGTTTGAAAAAGAAAAAACATTAATGATCATTCTGAAATATCCTGTTGAGTATCAGCAGGCTAGGCTCTCTCTATGGCTCTGGGCTCGGCTAAAGCATACATGACCGTAGTTAACTGTGGTTGGCCTGGCTGTGCGTCACTCAGAAAACAACAGGCCAATCAGAAGAGATGCTCATGAATATTAATTAGATGGGCCAAAATCGACCTGTTTTTGACAGAGCTCCTAAAAAAGGAGCTGTAAAAATATATTGAGATGGATTTTGGCATTTATACTGCAAATATATATTCATAAGGACATCAACAACTAAAATAAACCTCCAGAAATGTGTACAATATGGGACCTTTAATAACTCGCAATTATGTGTTATAAAGTCAGAAGTTGCAATTCTGAGAAATAAAGACTTCTGACTTTATAACTTGCAGTTGCATGTTAATATCTCACAAAAAAAAGTCAGAATTGCGAGATGTAAACCTGCAGCTGCGAGAAAAAAAGTCAGAATTGGGAGATAAAACATTGCAATTACCTTTATTCAGTGGTGGAAATGGACTTTCATACTTACAGCTAAAAGGATGATTTACATATTCATATATTTTATGGTTTTTAAAGCTTAAATAATTTTATGGACGAATTAGGCATTTAAAATATATATGAATTTGGTACACACAAACACAAATACTTATGCTCACCAAAGCTGCATTAACTTGATAAAAATACAGTAAAAATAGTAATATTGTAAAATGTTAGCTGTGCTACTAAATATTTTTGTGGAAATCATGATGCATTTTTTGTACCACTTAAAGTTTTTACTGTAACTAACTTTTGATCAATTTAATGCATCCTTGCTGAACGAAAGTATTAATTTTACAAAAAAAAAAACAAACAAAAAAAAAAACGAAATCACAGTAAATATAACTTACTGACCCAAATTTTATATAAATAAAGTAATTAATAAATAAACAACAGGGTTTGCACTTACGTCACGATTTGGTCAGTTATCTAGATGTGCGGCCATGTTGGCGATACTTGGATGTAAACAAAAGCATGGATTGCAAGGTGAATGTACTACTGAATACGTTGTTCTGCTAATTTATGCTGTCTAAACCACGGGGAAAAAAGTGTAAAAGCTGCTAAATCATATAGAGAAGGACTTAGTAAGCAGGAAAGGGCACAATATTTTGACAAACTAAAGTTAATAGGTGGTAAAGATACATACCAGCAGTATTAAATAAGATATAAGCCTAATATTTCACCTACCTGACCAGAAATGATAAGAACAAACATGAATGTTGTCAAGATTCTTGCCTTGGAAATCCTGGTTCAATCTGGCCAATCACAAATGCCTTTTGTTTCTCAGACAGCTTTTTGCACTCTTGATTCTTGATTTGTTCTATCTTTTGGCAGTCTATAGTACTTTAAATGTTTTTCTCACGATTAATACAGCCCAAAACATAACAATAACTGACCATTTTCAGCAAAATATGTGAGTTTTGTTCGGTTCAGTGGCATTGTTTGCATTTATTGCCAATATGGCCGATTGATGACGCCTTGTGAAAACACATACTTAATATATTTACACAACATACACATGGAATATCTAACTGAACGTGTTTTTAGTCGCTTATGACTGTCAATGAAGTAACATAAGAGGCTTTCTTTTTTATTAAACGCCACCAACAACAAAGAAACAGCCTCAGGTCAAACAGACTGCATGGTGAGCGGTGAACTGTATATTTTCACCTGCCTCTCGTTGCGGTGCAACCCATTACGCACAAACACGAGACCTAACGCCCTTTAGCCATACTGATGCCGTAGAGCTTTCAGACGTACCACAAAAGCTCCTGGAGAATATTGAGCTATTATCTGACACAGGGCTTGTTGCCTCCCTTAAGTACCACAGAACAAACATCAATACTGCCTTAAAGATGAAAGAACGAGGAGACATGAAGGAAGTAGAAATGAAGTGGTAATAATAAAAAAAAAAGAGAAAATAAAATCTGTTGAAGAGGGCAAAAGTGTAAGTGTGTGTAAAAGACTGTTATTATGCTGTTGAAATGGTCTGAAATGAAGACAGGGCAGAATTACACACAGCCTGGTGTTATGAAAATCAATAAAATCAATAAAATCAACATGGGGTTCATGAAGAGAGTAAAGTCACCTGATGCAGACAAATGTTGTATATTAAATATACTCTAGCTGAATATAGGAAGAGATACATTAGCTCAGTATCACTCAATCTTATTGTGGCCAAATGTATGGATTCACCTGTAAACTTCAAATAACTACAATGATTATCAAACCATACATTGCTCTATGAATATCACTTCATCATCTCTTATTAAAAATGCATATGTGAGGACAGTAATAATGGTAACTAACATTAATCCACTCCCTACCTTCATATCCACACACATACACAAAGAAAAATGAGTGGACCGCCCTCTGATCCTCACAATCCCCAGACAGCAAAGTGAGCAGTCTGGCATGAATTATTCAATCACTTTCACACGGCTTGAATAACAGATGGTCAGTGGGTTTTTCACCCAGCAAAAGAGAACCAAACATGAACTTAGGGGTTAATTAACTGGACATGTGTGTAGTTCATGCAGAAAAGGGGTTTTATGTAATGGTAAATGAAATTAAACCTACTTTGGATGCTTAGTAAAAAGAGAGGACCGTCTCTTTGTCTTCCTGAGGTGAACAGTTTGGAATCACCGCCATCTTGTGGAGGTTTGTTGACTTTACGTGTAGTTGAAACATGGACAAAAGTACGTATTTACATATAGTAATTTGCATATTAAAGTGCAAATCCTTATTTACTCTTACCTTACGTTGTTTCAACCCTGTATGGGATTCTTTCGTCTGTGGAACACAAGTGTGTGAAGATATTTACAGGTAAGTTAACGTTATTTTTCGTATTACCATTTTTGTGGTCACAGTTGTTAATCTTCAAAAAATGACAAAGAAACATTGGAAATGTACCATAAAGGTTGCCCAGACCTGACGCTGTATTACGATAGTTTTGTGTGAGGAACAGAAAGAAATTTAAGTCATTGTTTACTGATAATCTTTCAGTTACAGGCGAGGCGTTCATTCGAA
Organism: Garra rufa; assembly: GCF_049309525.1. Lineage (NCBI taxonomy): Eukaryota > Metazoa > Chordata > Actinopteri > Cypriniformes > Cyprinidae > Garra > Garra rufa. Next base: position 3,479,303 of record NC_133378.1, on the reverse strand, counting down.
CACTGCTGTAAACTGATTCAGTGAGTCGAATTTTGTGAATGAATCATTTCGTAGAAGAATGATTCATTAACTGATTCAGTTCAACTCATTCAACGTGCAGTTACGGTTGAGGTAAAAGTTTACATCCCCCTTTCAGTCTTCTGGGAAACATGTAAGTATTGTAGCCTCTGAAGGGCAGTACTTAATGAAAAAATATCATATTTTGACAAAATAAGAAAAATATAAACATCTCCATTCTGTTCAAAAGTTTTCGCCCCCCGGCTCTTAATACATCTTGTTTCCTTCTGAAGCATCAGTGAGTGTTTTAACTTTCTGTGATAGTTGCATATGAGTCTCCCCATATGTTTTGCTCAGTGTGAAAAGATGGATCTCTAATTCATACACTGATTGTTGGAAAAGGTTTAAATACACAAGAATTTGTGGGACCTGAAGGATTTTTTTGAAGAAGTACATGACAAAAACTGTTCATGACAAACAAGGGACTCATGAACAACTATAACTAAACAAAAAATAATAATAAAAAAAAAAAAAAAAACTCACAATTCTGAGTTATAAAGTCCAATTTTGAGGAAAAAGAGACTATGTTCTCAAAATTGCAAGTTTATATCACAATTCTGAGTTGATAACTCACAACTGTGTTATAAAGTCAGAAGTTTTAATTCTGGCACTTCTGAGAAAGTCAGATTTGTGACTTTATTTCTCAGAACTGCAACTTCTGACTTTATAACTCGCGATTGCATGTTTATATCTCACAATTCTGAGAAAAAAAGTAAGAATTGCGAGATGCAAACCTGCAATTTGCGAGAAAAAAAGTCTGAATTGTGAGATAACGATTACCTTTTTTTATTTATTTTTTTATTCAGTGGCGGAAACGGACTTACATATTCATATTTTTATGTTTTGTAAAGCTCAAATAATTTTATGGATGAATTAGGTGTTTAAAATACATATAGCCTACATATTTTACATACATAAATACATATATGTATATGTTAAACTTATATGTATAATTTTAACTGTTCAGGACAAACAAGGGACTCATGAACAACTTTAACTAAACAAACAAAAAAAAAACAGCTGTGGATCATTCAGGTAACAACACAGTTTTGAGAATCAAGTGTATATGTAAACTTTTGAACGGGGTCATTTTTATCAATTCAGCTATTATTTTGTCTTTGGATGTGAAATATCTTATTTAGGTCAGTACTAAATAAAAAATAACATGCATTTTGTATGATCCCTCTTATTTTGGTAAAATAATTGACTTCTTGCAGATTCTGAAAGGGGGGTGTAACCTTTTGAATTATATTTATGCATAGCATTTTAACAGCAGCAAAAGTTCAAAGAAAGGCTTGTTTTTGGTGCACAAAATGTTAAATAATATAAAAGAACTACTTTTTTTTTTACTGTATTTCGGAAGAATGTTATTTTAGGTTGGTAAACAAATTGGTTGGGAAGATCAGAAATCTGGAGCACTATGGTCAGTAGATCTTCTACTGTTTTTGAAAGTCTCTTATATTCATCTTGGCTGCATTTATTTGCCCCAAAATGTAGTAAAAACAAGAATATTTAAAAATATTATTCCAATATAAAATAGCTGTTTTCTGTTTTAATATATTTTAAAATATAATTTATTAATGTGATTGCAAAACTTAATTTTCAGCATCATCACCCAGTCTTTAGTGTCACATGATCCTTCAGAAATCATTCTAATATATTGATTTGCTGCTCAAGAGATATTTCTTATTACTTTTACTTATTTCCTTTGTATAGCAGCAAAATATTATTTATTAAGTCATTATGGCTTTATTTATTATGAAGCAACTTAAATAAGAAAATAAAAGAAAAAGTAGAAGGGAAGGGCACACGTAAAAAACCATAAACATGAAAAAGGACAAAACCGTTTTAAAATTTCAGCACTTTAATTCACCCAGTTCTGTCTGAGACATTGTTTTGCTCAAATGATTACAAGAAAATGAATGAAAAGGAAAATACGGGGGAAAAAAAACATCTAAAGTTCAAAGATTCAGTCACTCTTCATATAGGCTAGTAAATGTTTAGAGGGTTGAGAAAAGCATTGACAGCTAATACTCATCCACAAAACAGAAATAGTTAATGCCAAGCTGGAAGAAATCAATCTGACAATAGTAACAAATACAGCCCAGAGTTGCAGTACTGGTGCACGAGAGCACCATACACTCATGAAACGACTGGAATTTGATCACTTTTCTCCTGAAAAAGTTTCGAGAAGATGCCTTCACAAATAGATTTGAACACTTTGAAATATGACTTGATGAATGGAAAGCCCACTGAACAATCTAAGTGTCATCTTCGGTTCAGAGGACTACGACAAGACCACCATAGTGGTCAGAAATGTAATTTACTCCTGTTGAGTGCGTTTACAAATGAACATACAGTCTTTATGCAGTCAACCATAGCTTTCATAACTTTCCTGAAGAAATATATATCAGTTTTCAAACTAACCTTTATCACAAAGTTGCAAACTATTCCATGAATAAAATATACATACTGTAGTTGAGTGTTAACGTTGGAGACACCTGCATGATACCATGTTATTCTGGTAAATATTAATGCATGCCACTTTGGCTTGTATAGAAAGTTCAGAAAGCAGACAGATTCAAAACACAGCGCTATTACACAGTACACAAAAAAATACAGTCTTATTTTCCCATTTTAGTGGTTGAAAAAAAATTATAACCTGTTTTGAGGTTATGTTGGCACACTGAACGCAGGACAGTATAGTCATATGAAGATTAGTAAAATAAACTGAACATGGAGAAAAGAGGAGGAAATCATAAACGGGTAATAAAAATAAACTTTCGGGGGTGAAAACAATGGTTTCTAACATACAAGTGATTCTTGTAAAAAATGCAATTAAAACTCCAAACCCAAACCTTGGGTTTTCCTAGAGATTTTTTAAAGTTGGCAAATTGCGGTAGGAATTATACATCTCTAAGTTTTTTTTTTTTTTTTCATTTTGTCTGCCCACTAGCGTTATCCTTAACTCCATTATAGCTCAGACTCATCCTCTTCCCTCCAGAACTGAAGCTTGTATGGGGGCCAGACATTGGCGGTGTGATGGATGCCCCTGGTGGTCAAACAGCTGTACAGCAGCGGTTCTCAAACAGATGCTCTATGACAGAGCTGTCTGCTAACGTAGACACATCACCTAAATCCCGCTCGTTACACGCAATCTTCCGCAAGACACGGCGCATGATCTTACCTAAGAAAACATAAAAATGCGTAAGTATCATCATAAAACTTTTTTTCGGTGAATAATACAGTAAATAGTTCGATATTAATACCTGATCTGGTTTTTGGAAGGCCGGGTGCATTCTGAATGTAGTCAGGTGTAGCTATGGCACCAATCTTCTCTCTCACTGTTTGGGAAAAAAGGAAGTAAAAAGAAAGCCTTGAACCTAAAAAAATATTCATCAATGATTTGTCAAGTCATTATTATTTAATCAGGAGTCACAAGCTCAAAACACAAAGGAAAATTTATAAAATAGTGGGGATTAACAGTAAACAAAGCAAAAAGCAAAGCAGAACAAAACAATACAAAAAGCATAACATAAAAAGCATAACACAACATAAACAGCAAAACAAAAGTTTGTCAAGTCGTTAGCATTTAATCAGTAGACGAGCTCAAAACACTTAAAGATATCATTTATAAAATAGGAAAATTCAAATAGGAAAATGTTGTAGTAGGGATTTACAGTAAACAAAGCAAAAAGCAAAACAGAACAACAAAACAAATCATAACAGTAAAAAGTATAACAAAACAACAAATATTATAACAAAACAAAAAGCCTAACACAACATAAAAATATAACAACAAAAAGCAAAACTATTTTGTCAAGTCATTATTTAATCAGTAGACAAGCTCAAACACTTCAAGGCATAATTTATAAAATAGGAAAATTAGAACTAAAATAGACAAATTTAGTGGGTATTAAAAATAAACAAAGCAAAAAGCAAAGCATAACAAAAAACAACAAAAAGCAAAACAAAACTAAACTAAAAAACAAACAAAACAGAACAAAACAAAAAGCGTACCAACATAAAAATATAACAACAAAAAGCAAAACAAAATTGTCGTCATTATTTAATCAGTAGACAAGCTCAAACACTTCAAGGCATAATTCATAAAATAGGAAAATTAGAACTAAAATAGACAAATTTAGTGGGTATTAACAAGAAACTAAACAAAAAGCAAAACAGAACTAAAAAAAAAAAAAAAAAACAATAAGCAAAACAGAACAACAAAACAAAAAGCATAACACTACATAACAAAACAAAAAATAAAATAACAAAAAGCCAAACAAAATTGTCAAGTCATTATTTAATCAGTCGACACTAGTTCAATCACTTAAAGGCATAATTTATAAAATAGGAAAATTAGAATTAAAATAGAAAAATGTTGTCATAGGGATTAACAGTAAACAAAGCAAAAAGCAAAGCAGAACAAAAAAAATAATAAGCAAAACAGAACAAAACAGCAAAAAGCATAACACAACATAAAAATAAAATAACAAAAAGCAAAACATAATTGTCAGGTCATTATTTAATCAGTAGACACAAGCTCTAAATATAAAATAAAATAGGAAAATAAAAATTAAAATAGAAAAATTAACAGAAAACAAAGCAAAAAGCAAACCAAAACAACAATATAACAAAGCATAACATAAAACAAAACAAACAGCAAAAAAAATGAAATAAAGGAAAGCATAACATAACATTAAGAACAAAAAACATAACATAAAACAAAACATAAAAAAGAAAGGCAAATAAAGCAACAAAACAACAAAAAGCATAACAATAAAAAGCACAAAAAAAAAAACATAAAACAGCAAAACAAAAACAACAACAAAAAGCATAACAACAAATAGCAAAACAAAACATAAAACAAAATGTAGCATAATATAAAACTGATTCTTCTGGGTGGCTTTTTATCTATTAAAGATTGATGGTTTAAAATAGTTTCCGTTGTATTGGAAAAAAAACAAAACATTTCAAACACACTAGATGTGCAAATTCATGCATTTTCTATGAACACTACAAGTGCTGTAATATGACATACATACATACATAAACCCAAAAAAGTAAAAACACTAGGGCTGTCAGTCGATTACATTTTTTTAATCTAATTTAAAAACACAACGTTTCGATTAATTAATCTAATTAGTCACGAAAAAACTACATTTGGCTGTGAAAACACCCACTAAATATTATTTAAAGCTATTATTTTGTTAAATGAGAAAGTATCAAGTAGACATAGCAAATAGTAGCTTTAGAAAGACAGCTATAAAAAATACATAATCTACATCACTTTACTGTAATTCTCCAACCCATCAGATTTAAAGTTTGTGTTCATTTATTTCAGCTGAGAGGCCATGCCCATCTATGCAGAGCAGCGTTCACCAAACTTGAACTTTGGAATGCAAAATTCCCACATTCGTCCCATATTCGCATGCGTATGAATGGAAGTCAGTAGAACAAAAAAATGTAGTGTGACCAGCCTTTTATTTAGCAACTAAAAGAAGACTCAAAATTCTTCTGTTCTCACATACCTTGCTTTTTAAGCTCTGCCTCCAGCTTTTGGTTGTAGTTGATTCCATCATTGAGGGTGACAAAACAGTAGAGACTCTCGCCTTTAACAGGGTGTGGCCTCCCCACAACTGCTGCCTCAGCCACAGCTTCATGCTCCACCAGAGCCGACTCCACCTCTGCAGTGCTCAGTAAGTGCCCTGGAAAAAACAGATCCACCACCAGTATATCAAAGCTTCTGCTCTAATTCAGGCCATTTTGTTGGCTACTTCAATGCTCCCTTCAATGTAAATCTCCAGAGTCATATCAGCAGAGATAGAAAACAGGCAAGAGACAAGTTTGGAATGTGTGGCCTGAATTTCATCATTAGCTTTTTTCGAAACTCGTTCGTTTGCATTATTTCAGCATCTGTAGCTCCAGTCCACACATTTTCTCTATCCACACTGGGGAATTACAAAACAGGAGACATTTTGGTATTGTGTAAATAAATAAAAGGACCAATAAATGTACAAAAGTTCTCATTCTCTACTCACCAGACACATTCAGCATGTCATCTATCCTTCCAGTGATCCAGTAGTACCCGTCCTTATCTCTGCGACAACCTGGACAGATGTATAACACCATTAACTAAAGCATGAACTGTCTCTTGCTTCACACAGTTATATGATGCTCACTTATAGTAAAACTGAAAATGAATCGTAGCACAAATTACCATCTCCAGTCACGTAATATCCAGGGAATTTCTTGAAGTAGGTTGTTTCGAACCTTTCATGGTTCCCGTAAACAGTTCTCATCACACCTGGCCAAGGCTGTTTAAACACCTGAGGAAGACAAGCTCTTTTGTTTCGCTCTGTGAAACTTCATTTTTGTTCATAAAGGTCTGACACGCTCATTCAGTAAAGATTTAACACAGACTTTCAGAATGGACTTTTATGCATAAATGGAAATGCTCGTGTGAATTTGTGACGTTTACAGATAAGGATATGACCGTAAACTGAAAGTTTTCATGCTGAGGACGCAAACTTATCTGTAAAAGCGCCTCACGGGGCAAGCCATTACGCTATTAGCTTCAAGTTTAAAATAAGGAATTCTCATGTTTTGGGCAGCTTGGATCACGTAACTCTCCTGCAGCATCTCAGTCTGTTTCCTCCACTATTTTTAGATGCATTTTGTCTATAGAAATGCGTCATTCGCATGGGCGTAAATTTCATTTAACAGTAGGGGGGGACAATAAACAATTTCTCATGAGCAATTTTTGAAGGGGACACAAAATAATACAGTCAAATTGTACATATAAAGATACACAACAATTAAAACAAGGAATTAAAAAAAGGTTTAAAACTGAATTTAAAGTGAGGTCAGTTTGGACGTAACAGTGTTCATTTAATAATGAAAATAATGGTAACAAAATAACTACAAAAAAGGAACTTTTTTTAAAGGTGCCATAGAATGCATTGAAATAATATTTTAAATTGTTCTCTGATATCTACATAGAAAGTATATGGCATAGGAAAGGGCAAAAAATCTCCAGAAATGGTTTTACAGGTCCATTTACAACCTAGGATTTGTCCCTAGAATGAAATGCTCTGTTATTTGGAAGCTTCATGAATATTAATGAGCTCCGCTCTGATTGGCTGTTTCACAGAGCTCAATAGCTCGCACATGGATAAAAATATATATTTAATTAGGAGCTCTAGCCGCTTTTAATATGCGGTTTGTTGAATCTGCCGTTTTGAATCGCGGATATTTTAGTGTGATTACTGTGATCGCATGTGATCTGTGTAAAGTTACAATGCAGAGGGAGTGCTTCCTACCACACAAGTTGAGCTGCTCCTCAGTGATTCTCAAGGTAAATAAATGAATAATGTATTTATTTTTTTCGAATTTTACTTACCAGATAGCCCTCACTTGGTCCTTCAAGTTCTTCCCCTGACTCATTTAGAATAGCAGGTACAACCCCAAAAAAGGGAAATGTCTACAGAACGAAAAAGAAAAAAACATTAACCATCATAAAATGTTAAATATTTTACCAAAATAAGAGGGATCATACAAAATGCATGTTGTTTTTTTATTTAGTACTGACCTGAAAATAGATAATTCACACAAAAGATGTTTACACATAGTCCACAAGAGAAAATTATAGGTGAATTTATAAAAATGACCCTGTTCAAAATTTTACATACGCTTGATTCTTAAATGATCCACAGCTGTGTTTTTTTTATTGTTTAGTGATAGTTCATGAGTCTCTTGTTTGCCCTGAACAGTAAAACTGCCCGACGTTCTTCAGGAAAGTCCTTCAGCTCCCACAAATTCTATGATTTTTCAGCATTTTTGTGTATTTTAACCTTTTCCAACAATAACTGTATGATAATTGTTGGAAAAGGTTAAAATGCACAAATTGTCAGCACGACTTTTTTCTTTTATTTAGCAGGAATGCACTAAATCGATAAAAAGGGACAGTAAAGACATTTATAATGTTGAAAAAAGATTTCTATTTCAAATAAACGCCGTTTCAAATTTCCACAGAAATATCTAGCAGCAATACTGATACAAACGTTTCTTAAGCACCAAATCAACATATTAAAATGATTGGTAACAGTTTAGAAGAGATAACACACATTCACTATTCACAGAGTTTTCTCCTGAACAAACTAACAATTTGCTGCTTATTAATAGTTACTAATGGTCATGCAGAATAAGGCATTAATATGTGCTTTATAAGTGCAAATAAACAGCCAACATGCTAATATTACGCATACCAATAAGCAACTAGTTAATAGTGAGAATTGCTCCTTAAAATAACGTGTTACCAAATGATTTCTCTTAGTGAAAGGAGTCTTAGTGAACATAAGAGACTTCTTTCAAATACAAAAGCATCTTACCATCCCCAAACTTTTTTAAATTTATTTATGTATTCATATCACGTTCACTCACAGCAGAGCCAGGCTTCATGGGAGTAGCAGCTGGCAGAGGGGTCATCACATGTCCACCCTGAGGAAGATACAAACAAAAGTGACCTTACAGTAGACAGTTTCAAAGCTACTTGGATGTTACTGCTTTGGTGTGAGTGAACATAATACGGCTCATACCGTCTCAGTCTGCCAGAAGGTGTCCACCACCGGACATCTCTTCTCTCCCACCACGCTATAGTACCACTGCCAGGCTTCTGGGTTTATGGGCTCCCCTACGGTCCCCAAAATCTTCAGCGAGGTCCGCTTATACCTGACGACAACAAACATGAAAACCATTCTGAATACTAATCAGAAATTAAGATCTGATCCAGTGTTGTTTTTGACAACCATCTTAGATTTAGTCTTAGTCTTAGTCTTTTGGACTAAAATGCTTCTTAGTTTTAGTCAAATTTTAGTCACTTCTATATGTGATAGTTTTAGTCCAATTTTAGTCGACGAAAAGTCAAAAAGGTTTTAGTCTAGTTTTAGTCGACGAAAAATCAAAAAGGTTTTAGTCTAGTTTTAGTCGACGAAAAATCAAAAAGGTTTTAGTCTAGTTTTAGTCGAAAAAAGTAGCCTTTTAACAAATTAATGTAGGTCATTAAGTATTTTGCTGTTGGGTAGTGTCACTTATAAGTTCTGAAAATAGCAGATCTATAGTTCAACACAATGTGAGCTTCCGGATCGACTATTTTCACCAATAATTACAATAATGAAGGAATGTTTTAGAACATAAAAGACAAAAAAGGATGGAATGCTAAAACGGCTTGCCATAATAGTATAGCAAAGAGTATTTAATGCTAAAACGGCTTGCCATAGCGTCAGATACTTTTTAAGTTTTAATCGGCATGCACAATAAGCAGAAATGTCATGCATTTTAAACGTCTGACGGACCACCCACTAACATTTTCGTCTATTCTCGTCTCGTCAACGAAAACTCACACACGTCTCGTCATGTTTTAGTCATCAACGAGCCATTTTTATCTCGTCATCGTCTCGTTATCGTCATGAAAAAAAGTGGCGTCAACGAAATGATTTCGTCATCGTCATCGTTGACGAAAACAACACTGATCTGATCATGACACTTAAGTTTAAATGACTTCAATTAGTCAATTAGTTAAAAAAAAAAAGTCTACTATTATTGTAAAATGTGGAAAAAGTAATAACAAATAATGAGTAGATGTATCTGATACTGTATCAATGTTGTGTACTGCTGGTTGAGGTCAGAAAGCTGGCGCACACTGACACCGGTTGTATGCAAAAGCACACTGCAGACAATGCACAGCGAATGGCCTTATAAACGTTGCTCTGTTTGCAGACTTTGTAAGCAAACAGAGTGCAAGACAGAATACAGAGCAATCACATAACACACAGAGATAAGTACTATCAAATGTTACTATACAGTATCATTGTAGTAGTTATTATCAAATGGGAGAAAGTGACCTAGATGCATAACAGATTACCAAGTAATGGCAAAAACAAATACATATACAGAATACTGTCAATACTTATTCATAAACATTACTCTGTATACTGTAAACACAATACTGTATATACTATATATACACAGTGTTAATAAAATATTATTAATATATATATCTACAAGCGAGTTTTAAAGAGGTTTTTTTTAGACTGTCAGCCATCTAGTCACTGTTTTTACACTGTGACTAACGAATTTACACTTTTCCAGCTATTCTTGATTATTATATCAGGATTAAGTTGCCACATTGTCACCAAGGCTGCATTTATTCAATTAAAAATATAGAAAAAGCTGTAATATTGTTAAACATTATTAGTTTAAAATAACTGAATAAATTTTACAGTGTAATTTATTCCTGTGATTCACAGCTGAATTTTCAACATTACTCCAGTCTTCAGTGTCAAACGAACATTCAGAAATCATTCTAATATTTGCTGCTCAAGAAACATTTATTAGCAATGTTGAAAATTGCTGCTAAATGTTTTTTTTTTTTTTTTTATTGAAACCATTGTTATGCTTTTTTAAGAATTATTTGATGAATAGAAAGTTCAAAAGAACAGCATTTATTTCTAATAAAAATCTTTTGTAACAACATAAGTCTACACAGTTACTTTGTCTTCATCCTTGCTAAATAAAGGTATTAGTTTCTTAAAATAAAAGTAAAGATACAGTTGGGGTCAAAAGTTTACACCCCCCTTTAGAATCTGCAAACTGTTAATCATTTACCAAAATAAGATGCATCATACAAAATGCAGAAAATAATAGTTTTTCGAAAAACCATGCATTATGAGCTCTTGAATTTGAAGATCAGGGTAAATTTTACTTATTGTGTCTTCTGGGAAACATGTAAGTATCTTCTGCAGCCTCTGAAGGGCAGTACTAAATGAAATATTTAGGCAAAATGAGAAATATGTACACATCTCCATTCTGTTCAAAAGTTTTTACCCCATGGATCTAAAAATCACACACTCATTGTTGGAAAGGGTTCAAATACACAAAAATGCTGAAAAACCAAACATTTGTGGGACCTGAAGGATTTTTCTGAAGAACAGCAGGCAGTTTAACTGTTTAGGACAAACAACTATTACTATAAAAAAAAAAAAAAACACACAGCTGTGGATCATTCAGGTAACAACACATTATTATGAATCAAGGGGGTGTAAACTTTTAAACAAGGTAATTTTTTTAATTCAACAATTATTTTCTCTTGTGGACTATATGTAAACATCTTTTCTGTGAAATATCTTATTCAGGTCAGTACTAAATAAAATTACATGCATTTTGTATGATCCCTCTTATTTTGGTAAAATAACTGACATAATTATTAGGCACATTGATATTGTGGTCATATTTAATTTCCAAGCACATTTGACCAATTCCAAACTACATCAATCTTAATAACTACTATTCATTTTGTATTTAATTATTTATAAGTGATATATAATTGTCCATGAAGGCTGGAAGTGAAAAACTCCTTATATTCAGGTGTGCAGAATTATTAGGCACATTTTCTTTTACAGAATATCAACGTTCCTAATAGTTATGCACACAGTGTATAGCAGATTCTATAAGGGAGATGTAAACTTTTGACCTCAACTGGGGATAGATAGATCGATAGATAGATAACATACCAAGCAAAAACATTTAAACAGTAGGGTACATTTCCTATATGAAGTGTCCCCCCCCCCCCCATGTCATTTTTACATTTTATTCATTTCCATTTCCACTTTTCCAGGTCTGAAAGTCACAATTTTAAAAGAGTCTGATTTCTGCACATTTTTCATGAGTGTGGAAAGCCTCCCTAGTGTACTAAATCTAGAACAGACATCAAACTTACTTCTGAACAGGCTCACTGCCGTACTTCATCAGGAGCCGGATGGCGGTGGGTGCTGTGTAGAACTTGGAGACGTGATATTTATCAACAATTTCCCACATTCGGCTTACATCTGGGTATGTGGGAAGACCCTCAAACTACAAACAGATTAAAAATTAATATTATACAAAAATGCTTACATAGATGAGTCACTATGTTTTTATTAAAGGGACAGTTCACCCAAAAATTTAAATTCTGTCATTAATTACTCACCCTTATGTCGTTCCAAACCCATAAGACATCATCTTCAGAAACACAAATTAAGATATTTTTGATGTTTTTAAGATATTTTCTGACCCTGCATAGACAGCAACGTAACTGACATGTTCAAGGCCCAGAAAATTAGCACAGACATTGTTAAAATAGTCCATGTGACATCAGTAGTTCAACCAATTTCTCATCAAATATGTGACCCTGGACCACAAAACCAGTCTTAAGTCGCTGGAGTATATTTGTAGCAATAGCCAAAAATACAAGGTATGGGTCAAAATTATTGATTTTTCTTTTATGCCAAAAATCATTAGGAAATTAAGTAAAGATCATGTTCCATGAAGATTTTTTGTAAAATTCCTACTATAAATATATCAAAATGTAATTTTTGATTAGTAATATGCATTGTTAAGAACCTAATTTGGACAACTTTAAAGGTGATTTCTCAATATTTTGATTTTTTTTGCACCCTTAGATTCCAGATTTTCAAATAGTTGTATCTCGGCCAAATATTGTCCTATCCTAACAAACCATATATCAATTGAAAGCTTATTTATTGAGCTTTCATATGATGTGTATACATCTCAGTTTTGTAAAATTTAACCTTATGACTGGTTTTGTGGTCCAGGGTCACATATATCCAAATTTGTGTTTTGAAGATGAACAAAGCTCTTGCTGGTTTGGAACGACATGAGGGTGAGTAATTAATGACAACATTTCATTTTTGAGTGATCTATCGATTTAATTGCAAGAAAGTGACAGCACAAGGAACAATGCAAAATCTGACACAAAAAGTGCTTATCAGGTGTTCCCCTCACCAACACACTGGTCGCGCCATTGGCCAGGGGTCCATATGTGATGTACGAGTGACCAGTGATCCAACCAATGTCTGCAGTGCACCAGTACACATCATCAGGGTGATAATCAAACACCATCTTAAAGGTGGCCGCAGTGTAGAGCATATAGCCACTCACTGTATGCAATACACCCTAAAGGAGCGGAAGAAAAATAGGGACAAATAAGAGACATAAATGAAAAGCAAACACCACACAGTTGAAGGAGAACAGGATTGTTTGAGAGAATCTACCTTAGGTTTCCCAGTAGAGCCGCTGGTGTAAAGGATGAAGAGCGGGTCTTCTGAATCACACCAGACAGGATCACACTCCTCTGATTCTTCACCAATCAGAGAGTGCCAACACATATCAATCTCAGGATTCCAAGGCACCTGCACCAATCACAGCACAGAGAGCATTCATAGTTAACTTGCCTTGTGTTTACACTTGCTGGTGTCACACTTCAGAAAACAATACAAAATTTAAGGAACAGGATGTTATCAAATCAGTCTGAGAAGGTCATAAATTGTAAATGATGCTGGGTTGAATCAAACAAATGCTGCTTTTAAGTCAAGTGAAGTTCCTACTTCATTCCAAAATCGTAGACATCATGTCAGTGAATTTGATTGCTTTGTAAAACTAGTGCCACGAAGTGAAGTTGCGTACTTTTTTTTTCTTGTAGCCACTCATAACCTGGCTAAATGAGTAGTATTTTCTGGACAGATTTTTTTTTTTTTTAATTCATGTCACAATCTATAAAAAGTACATTATTGTTTACAGGCACCATTTACACAGAGCAAACTTCACCAGCAGGAATTACACAAGTGACACATAACCAGATAAGTGTTTTGTAAATATTGTTTATGTAGTATTACAGTAATATTTTGAATTTGCATTTTTATATTTTGAGTTTATTTTCATTTTAGTCTGTTTAAGTAGTGGTTTTGTAATTTTTAGGAATTTGTTTTTAAATTTCTATTTAACTATTTTTGTTCTTTTCTTAGTTGTCATGTTAATTTTAGTTTTAATAACTGTAATAATTGTAAAAACTTGTAATAATTGTATTTCAGTTATTTGCAAAGACAAAATCTAATTTTCATTGTTCCATCTAATATTTATTTTTATCACTGCTTTATTTCAATTAACTAACAATTTTACTTTTTTTTTTTTTTTTTTTTTTTTTTTTTTTTTTAGTCATAGTTAACAGTAACACTGAACCAGATCCACCAAATAGTCCAGTTGCAAAGAACAATTTCAGGCAATTTTATAGCTAAAATAAACCACTTTTTACTCAGGAATTTATGTACTTTTCAACCTCTTTACTATAAAACAAGCTTGTTTTTGTTTTTATATACAGTGCCCTAATTTTTTTTCACATTTTCTTATGTTGCAAAACAATGGCAGATAACTGCCAAATGTTGATGTGCAAATCTTGTTGCATCATACCCCCCCCAAAAAATTGAGGCTGTAAAGGTGCTTCAGCTAATTATTGAATACTTATGCAATGTACTTATTTCCGTTTATTAATTTTTAATAAATTTATGAAGTTGTGACAATTCTGTTTTTGCTTTGTCATTATGGTGCATGGAGTGTAGATTATTGTGGGGAAAAAAAGTACTTTACAAACAGTTTAACGTAAGGCAGCAAGATAAAACGTGAAAAAAAAAAAACCAGAAGGGGTATGAATACTTTCACAAGGCACTGTAGGAGCGTATTTGAGGTGGTAAAAACGCATTTTTTAAATACATTTAATCCAGAATGACTTAAAAGCAGCAAAAATAATGTAAAGAGTGTTGTATGCAAATAATGCATATAACATCTTATTTAGAGGCTCAACTTGGTATTTCAGTCAGACTTCTTTGATTCATTCAGTTCAATCTAACCAAAGTGAACGGAGCGCAGAAGTCGGCTTTAGTCAAAGCTGTCAAAACTGAAAGAGAAAGCATCTGAAAAGATCAGGTTGAGTTAATAACACAAAACACAAAAACACTAATGGACAAACAAAAAAAGAGACATGAACGCAACAGTGAAACTCTACAGATCTAGTTTTTCATGCAGAGACTGAGGGAACACTACGTGAACACTTGAGTTTATTTAAGTGACAAGGGCACTTGCATAGAGCTCACAGGAGAGAGTTAGTGTTTGACTACATAGAGAGAGCCGTCAAACCCATTAGACAGTCTGAGCGGAAATAGTTTCAGCACATACAACTGCTAACACAAGAGAGAGCAATTAGAGTCTAGTCACTACCATGATATAAGAGCTTTCCAGATACGCTTGTGGTGAAATCGTGCACTAGTGGACCAATAAAGTTTATGTGAGGACATGGACACAAGATGTGACTATCAGTACTTTTACTAGGCACAGTAAAAGGTTTTCAGTGCTAGCCCATGGATCAGACTTGGCGATCAGATCAAATCACAAACATTATTAATGCTGAACTTAACATTTTATATCCACTAAGATGTATTCAGACATTAATGGCTATAAAGACGGCTCACAACTTATGGATGAACGCCAAATCTGATGCATGTGTAAATGGTGTAAATTGCATTTGCAAAAGCAAACACACAGAGACACATTGTGTTCTGAGAGAAGAGTGATAAAGGTCATCCAAAGAGCCGCCCGTGAGCACACAAACCCGGTTTAATAAGACAGGAGGAGTTTAAACAAAACAAAAGTTATGCACAAAAGGAGACATGAAATACCTGTGGGGGGGGACGGACCTTCCTTACTCTTTCTTTCTGTTTCTCCTGCTACAGGGGGGTTAATGGAGAGATTACTCACACCGAAAGAGGAAAAGGACACACAGACATGGACCCACACTGAAGGAGGAAATGAAATGCCAAAGATATTTAATATAAAGGGCCAATTTACACGATTAGAATCACTGTTTTAAAACAGGTCATCTTGCGTTGATGAATGCCACACATATTATCTTCAAATGTTGCAAAGGTCTTCAGTACAACAGCTCAGAGAAATCATGCCAGGCCTTTATGGATTTACAACAGTGACAAAACCTTTAATAACCGGGATATATCTGTGACACTCAGGACAATGCAAGATTCAAAACTCCACAGGAGATGTACAGGACAAGTGTTAACATTTGAGAAACCAGAACAAAGGGATACTGCAGGACTTTTTCATCTGAATCTATCCCCTATTTAGTTGGACAGCTCTTCGTTGACTCATGGTTTCACGCACAAAGTGTGTGGCTTCTTTTTAGCCTAGAAAGTCAGAAAGCCAACTTACAGGGCTTTGATGATAAAACCCCATCATTTTAGATAAAGCAGCGCAACTTTTGGCATTGATGATATAAAAAAAAATGTTCCTTGAGTAGCAAACCAGCATGTTAGACTGATTTCTTTAAGGATCATGTGACACTGAAGACATAATGATGATGAAAATTCAGCTTTGCATCACAGGAATAAATTAGGTTCTAAAATATATTAAAAACAGTTTTTTTAACCATACTACTGTTTTACTGTATTTCTGATCAAAGACTTGGTTAGTTTAAAGACTTTCTACAAAAACACCTGTAGTAATGTGGAAATGTCCAAATAAGTAAGAAATAAATTAAGATGAAAAAAAAAAAAAAAAACAGTGTGAAGGCTGTGGTGCAGTTATTAGGTTTACCTGCAGATCGGGGCAGGCACGTTTCGCTGGGGGTGAAACCGATCCAGACAAAGCCTCATCTTCCTTTGTGAGGTGTTTCAGCATTATACACTTTTCCACTGTGAAAGACCTGACAACATAAAAGACATTAAAGAATTAAATTAAACGTGAACCCGGACCACAAAACAAGTCATAAGGGTAAATCTTTTTACATTGAGACTTATCATCTGATCATCAGATGAACAGATGTTTCCATTGATGTATGGTTTGTTAGGATAGGACAATATTTGGCTGAGACACAACTATTTGAAAATCTGGAATCTGAGGGGGCAAAAAAGTATAAATACCAAGAAATCACCTTTAAAGTTGTCCAAATGGAGTTCTTAGCAATGCATATTACTATTCAAAGATTACATTTTGATATATTTATGGTAGGAAATTTACAAAATATCTTAATGGAACATGGTCTGATTATTTATGCCATTAAAAAAAGAACTGAATTGGTGAACCAAACCGGAAACAAACATCTAATTTCCAGTCACCTATCATGGTTCTTTACTGCTGTGCTTCCACGTTTAATAAAGTGGTCACTGTGAGTACGTGCACATATGATAAGCACTGCACAACAGTTCGTTTTTACAAGTTAACTAGTGTTTATCATACTTGTCCCTGCATTTCTGTAGCGCCTCGTCAGCTATAAGCTTCAGGTTGATCAGCTTATCACCGCGGTAAAAACCATCTGGGGAAGGAAAGAGAGAGAAACACACCATAAAACAACTTTTAATAACTTTATTTACCTAAAATCTCATTTTCACAGATAATCCCGAACAAAACTAAAACAGTAAACTTTTATTAGGTGATAACAGATACTGGTCTTATCATGGCTGAGATGTGCATTTTATGGTTATAGCTCACAATAAGCTCACAAACTGTCAACCCCAATGCAATGTCAAAGACTTCAGCTTTACCTACAAGTCTAATATCAGAATAATAATTTGAGTGGGATGTCTCTTTTACAATTACAATCAGACTAAGTATATATCCTGAAATTTGGCAACAAGACTGATCAATATAGTCCAGAATAAACCATATTAAAGGAGTAACTCACTTTCAGAACACTCACCCTCTTGTCATCCAAGATGTTCATGTCTTTCTTTCTTCAGTCGTAAAGAAATGTTTTTTTGAGGTAAACATTACAGGATTTCTCTCCATATAATGGACTTCTATGGTGCCCCGAGTTTGAACTTCCAAAATGCAGCTTCAAAAGGCTCTAAACGATCACAGCCGAGGAAGAAGGGTCTTGTCTAGCGAAACGATCAGTTATTTTCTAAAAACATTTACAACTTATATACTTTTTAATCTCAAACGCTCGTCTTGCCAAGCTAGACAAGATGAGCATTTGAGGTTAAAAATTATATAAATTGTAATTTTATTATAATAACCCATTGTTTCGCTAGATAAGAACCTTCTTTCCTCGGCTGTGATCGTTTAGAGCCCTTTGAAGCTGCATTTTGGAAGTTCAAACTCGGGCCACCATAGAAGTCCATTATATGGAGAGAAATCCTGAAATGTTTTACTCAAAAAAAAAAAAAAAAAAAAAAAAAAAAATCCTTACGATTGAAGAAAGAAAGACTTGAGCATCTTGGATGACAAGGGGGTGAGAGCACATTTTCTGTAAATTTTTGTTCTGAAAGGGAACTACTCCGTTAATTACAGAATTTTCATTTTAGGGTGAACTATCCCTTTAATGACTGATTATGCTACACATCCAAATCAAACTTAAAGGGATGGTTCGGAGTAGAATTGACTTCATTGCTATGCACTCCGAAGCCCATGTAAATACCCCATCCGAAGTTTTTTTTACCTTAGTCAAACATTTATGGAGATATTAGAGTTTTTCGAATTGCTTGTTACAGGAGTGAATGGTACATGTGATGTATCTCGTAAATTGCACCACTAAACGTGCAAGTAATCTTACCAAACTTGTACAGTAGTGTAAATAGGTTATGTACTCACAAAACGCCGCATCAGAACATTTGTAAGTCCACCATGAGTGTTTTAAAAACACGTTTTAGCCGATCCCTACTAGTCTCAAAAACTACAAATGGCGACACGTCGACGTCACCTCCCTGGTTTGAAAAAAGCACGTAAAAGTCCTCCTACAAGTTGACATGCACACAGATGTAGTAGGAGGACTTTTACGTGCTTTTTTCAAACCAGGGAAGTGACGTCGACGTGTCGCCATTTGTAGTTTTTGAGACTAGTAATTCTCGGGTAAAACGTGTTTTAAAACACTCATGGTGGACTTACAAATGTTCTGATGCGGCGTTTTGTGAGTACATAACCTATTTACTCTACTGTACAAGTTTGGTAAGATTACTTGCACGTTTAGTGGTGCAATTTACGAGATACATCACATGTACCATTCACTCCTGTAACAAGCAATTCGAAAAACTCTAATATCTCCATAAATGTTTGACTAAGGTAAAAAAAAAAACTTCGGATGGGGTATTTACATGGGCTTCGGAGTGCATAGCAATGAAGTCAATTCTACTCCGAACCATCCCTTTAACCCAAAAACTCCTTCTCCTTTCTAAACTTGCCAAACTGTCAGCATTTAGTTCCCTGTCAGTCACTACTCAAAAACCGTAGCGGCAGGCTAAACAGCTTTTGACAGTAATACGATTACACCATTTCTAATCCCTAGACTTGTGAACAAAAGTGAAACGCTGTGCTCTTTTGCAGTAGATGGAAATGTAGCTGATTAACTTTGGGATTATCTGCTATAAGATTAAACACTTTGAGTAAATTACATCCGACTTTTTGGCACACTTTCCTTACCTGCCGTTATAAGAATACAGCATTGAGAGTCCATGATCCTTTCACACAACGACTCGGCAGAAAAACCGGCAAACTGGGTGGAGACCACATACAAAAGGAGAGTGTATATATAGTGTTGCAACAACATATTGTGATATTTCTTATGTATTAAATGTTTGACACAGTGCCAAATCTTTCTGCAAACAATCCAACTGTTAAAAGAAAAAAGTCAGATTGAGATCACAACTTGAAAAACATGTATGGGTGCTTTGCTTTTACATGTCTCATAAAAAGCTGGTTGGCCAACGCAGCTAAAATCCAAGAGAAGACAAGCTAAGTAATTTGCAAATGACAAAGGACTGACCACGATAGAGTGGACCGCTCCAATCCGAGCACAGGCCAACATGGCCACCACCAGCTCCACCACCATGGGCATGTAAATAGATACACGGTCACCTTTCTTCACGCCTGGATGGTCAGAGAGAGAAAAATAGAATGAAAAGAGTATAAGCTTAATACACAACATCAATGTCAAATTTTTAACCAGCTGCTGGTCACTCTTATACCAAGTTCAAGAGCTTTTGTTTTTTTTTTACCTTGGGACTTGAGGACATTCGCAAACTTGCAGACTTGCTGAAGCAGTTCTCTGTAGGTCACCGTCTTCTCATCTCCAGGTTCATTACCCTCCCTGTACAAAAAAATGCAAGCAAAGAGCAGAAAATCAGCATATTAGAATGATTTCTGAAGGATCATGTGACATTGAAGACATATGTGACCCTGGACCACAAAACCAGTCATAAGGTTAAATTTGACAAAACTGAGATTTATACAGATTTATATGAAAGCTCAATAAATAAGCTTTCTATTGATGTATGGTTTGTTAGGATAGGACAATATTTGACTGAGATACATCTATTTGAAATCAGAAATCTGAGGATGCAAAAAAATCAAAAAGACTGAGAAAATCACCTTTAAAGTTGTCCAAATTAGGTTCTTAACAATGCATATTACAAATCGAAAATTACATTTTGATATGTTTACAGTAGGAATTTTACAAAAAATCTTCATGGAACATGATCTTTACTTAATTTCTTAATGATTTTTGGCATAAAAGAAAAATAAAAAAAATTTTGACCCATGCGATGTATTTTTGGCTATTGCTACAAATATACCCCAGCGACTTAAGACTGGTTTTGTGGTGCAGGGTCACATATATAGGGCTGTGCTATTAATCGAAATTCAGTTTCGAATTTGGCTTCAAACGATCATGAAAATACAGTAATCGAGATAAACGATTATTGCACCACATTCTGCCCCCTTTCTAGTGGTTCGCTTTCACTCCTCCATAAAAGCCTAATTTCACATGCAAATCAGCTAAATCATGTAACGTTTTACATTAATGTTTCTTTGATGTTGTGTTTTTAGAAGCAAGAAAGAAAACTTGTGTATTTTGCTCAGAAACAGAGCAGAACTCGAGGTGCACGCGTAAACGGTCAAACACACAAATATTTCAAAAAGAGGCGTTTGGTGATTATTATCATAATCGTGTTAAAAAATCGTGATTACAATATTGACCAAAACAATCATGATTATAATTTTTGCCAAAATCCAGCAGTCCTAGACATATATAAACATAGAGAACAGTTATTTTAAATAGTAATAATATTTTACAATATAACAAACCAACCAAAATTTATTTAGACACCATTGATATTTTTTACTAGTGGGTGGAGGGTCTATAGATCAGTTATGTAAGTGAGGATAGCAAAATAAAAATAAAATTCTTCATACGGTGGAACACCAGTAAAATTGATAAAATTTTGAAACCAAAAATTTGATTTGAAACTTGACCATGTTTTGTTACAAACATTTTTATCAAAGTTATCTGAGATCATCAAGATGATTTTTTTCTGACACAGTTTAACTCTTCAGTTCTTGTCATATTTTCTTAACTATAGTAACTAAACTAAAATTTCATGTAAGAAATGTGTCTGAATACATTTTGGTTTGAGTGTATTACTGTATTTTTGACTAAATAAATGCAGCCTTTATGAGCATAACATGCCCTAAACTTTCAAACAGAACTT
This sequence comes from Garra rufa, assembly GCF_049309525.1. Classification (NCBI taxonomy): domain Eukaryota; kingdom Metazoa; phylum Chordata; class Actinopteri; order Cypriniformes; family Cyprinidae; genus Garra; species Garra rufa. Next base: position 3,457,866 of record NC_133378.1, on the reverse strand, counting down.
TCAAACATATTTTCTAACAAAGTTAATTCATTACCAGTCATGACACTTGTGTTCAATAGCAAGGTATGAACATTAGACCCTGAACAGGTTAATAAAACATGTTTGTGCATCTCCTAGTTTCACCTTAATGTTCAATACTACATTTTAACTCTCAATGTTTGATTCTGATACATTTCAATTACCGTAAACCTCTGATAATGCTTATTTTGGTGCGAGAGGCGTCCTTAAATGTCCCTTCCAGGTTAACAAGTAACTTTTTATTTTGACTTTGTATGTCAGCTGACAATCTTAAAATAGAACGGAAAAGTCTGGCAAAAGACAACGAGTGCAGAAGACGAGATCCATACTTGAGCATTTCAAAATGAATTCTGAAATGATCTGAACTTATGGCGTAACAAGAAACAATTGAAAACTTCACAATTGCTAAACCAGCATTGCGGAAGCAGAGAACCAGCAACTGCCCCAAGCAATATTTGTTGTATGTAAAGTGTTTGCAGGCTATTTTTGGTCGATCTGAATGCTAATGAACAATGACTGCCAAAAACGTCCTCATGAACTGCATGGCATCCAGCACAGATAAAGTGATCCATTGCAATGCACATTAAGAAATAAACATTATGAAGATGCAACACATGCAGGTGCATGGCTATTGGCTTGAGCTTGTTCAAGCTTCCATGATTTACTTAAATAGCTTGAGAGTCTAAATTTATCTGTCTGTCAGCATTTGCCATATTAATGTATTAATAGCTCAGGCCCAGTAATATTACTGACCTGGAAGGGATCTAAACCATGTAGGTTTGTGGCCAAATATCCAGGTCTCAACCTGAATGCAACTGTGGTTCAATCTTGAGCTTAAAGAACTGGGCTGATTACCGACTGACATCCTGAACCGTGCGCAATCATCATAAACCAATGTTGATTCAGAGGTATTACGTGTACTGTTCTGCATGTTTTATATAATAACATTGGCTAAAATGACAGTTAAAAGGCACATTGAAAATCACAACAGTAACAACTCTCTCAAAATACAAGAAAAGGCTCCTAATGTCACATGCGCAACTTTCAGGCTAAACTGAAACAGTAAACCACATGCTTCACAAATACTAACCAGTAAAAAGCCACTTTGTCACCCAATTTCCTCTCATGGACGTTGCGGTCCAATACATTATAGCTGATGTTGGTTGTGGCACCTTCCATGCACTTCACGAAAATTTCACCCTTGGTCACATCGAAGTTGTAGTCCAGGAACTTCCCGGTGTATTTTGTCTTCCAGAAAAATCTTTGGCGACATCTCCCCAGAACTCTGGACACAACAGAACATTAATGCACAAAGCAAAACCATAGCAAAACCATAAACAAATTTTCTTAGCTATCAATGGTACTAGTATAAAAAAAGAGAAAAGAAAAAGGAAGTACATTTAGCCCAAGTAAGGATAAAAGTATTTACTAAATAAAAGTAACAATAATAAATGCATTAATGAATTAATGACATACTAATATTGTTAAAAACTATATATTTTAATTGTACTAAGACAAATAGTTGTCTTTTAGTATTTAAAAAAATAAAACAACAACAGTACATCAACAGTGTTTATTATTATTATTACAAAATATAACAAAAATACTACAATACTTTAATTGCATTGGTATAAACAGAGGGTGATGTTTTTTAAGCATATCTACAAAGAAAACAGTGCTTTTTCTATGAAGTGCATCTGGGCTAAATATTTAAGTATTTACAAAATAAAAACAACAATAATAAATGCATTAATGAATTAATGACATACTAATATTATTAAAACATTATATTTTAAATGTACTAGCACAAATAGTTTTATGTATTTTAGTATTTGAAAAATAAATAACAATACATCATACATGTATTGATATAAACAGAGGGCAATGTTTTTTAAGCATATCTACAAAGACAATACTGCTTTTTCTATGAAGTGCATGTGGGCTAAAAAAAAAAAATTATATATATATATATATATATATATATATATATGTATATATATATATTATTTTTTTTTAAGTATTTTAAAAATAACAAAAACAAAAATAAATGCATTGATAAAATACTATTATTCTTAAAGTCATATGTTTAAATTGTACTAACACAAATCGTTTTATGTTTTTTAAAGTATTTTTAAAATAAAACATTAACAATACAACATTAGTGTTTATTATTATTATTACAAACAACAACAAAAACACTACAATATTTTCAGCTGTATTACTATAAACAGTGGGTAATATTTTAAGCATATCTACAAGGAAATGTGGTGTTTTTTTTTCTACGAAGTGAATGTGGGCTAAGTAACAATTATTTTTAAAATAACAGTAATAAGCATATTAACAACATTATTAAAAGCAAAAATACTATATTTTATTTGAGTTGTACTAGTATAAACAAAGATTAATGATTTATTAAAGCATATCTACAAGGGAATGTGGTGTTTTATTTCTAGGAAGTGCATGTGGGCTCAGTTTTAACATTTAATAATATTGCTAATAACAATAACACATTAATTATACACGAACAACTAAATGAAGCTATGCTGGTTAGATCCTACAATAACAAAAAATACACAACTTCATCATAGGTGGGTACTGATGTCCAGAAGTGCTGTCTACCAAGTGCACAATGCTTTGAGATACAGCCAAGTAAAGCTTTTTCCCTCAAAATAACAGATCAATGAAACTCACCCTCAGGAGATTCGACAGATTTGATGTAGAGCTCTTTGTATTTCTCAAAGCTGGGGATGTGCGCTTCTTTCTTGATGTCCCCTGAAGCATGTAACACATCCTCGCCTGGTGCCTTGTCAGGAATCATTTTAATAACTAATTCAATGGACAAAACTAATACAAAATCACCTAGAAAAACACAAACGATCACTGGCCTAACGTGTGTAAGTCACTTCCGTGTGGGAGAGTTTCACTCCCATGCAGGCGTTGTGTGCATTGAGAAATGTTGAACAAATGAAAAGTTCAATCTTGCTTTAAATCCAGATGCTTCTATTGTGTTTTGATGAAGCGGCGACGATTCGGAGTCAGTTCGCAAAGGACGAGCTGTCCGAGACGCGTTTAAAGATTGAACTTGCAATTACTAATATTGTTATTATAAACAAGCTTAAATGTTGCTCCGACGATTGCAGAGGAAATAACAAAATAAGTTTGTCTTTAGAAGAAATCCTACATGCAGAAAATATAAGTAAAAAAATCAAGATGCACTTGAGAGCTGTCAAACAGACAGCAGGTCTCCTCCAGCTTGAGGTTATCTCGTGTAAAATCGATTAAAACTGGAAATAATTCCCGGCAATAGAGAGGAAATGCAGCCTTTGACTGGTTCAAACATGCAATCAAAATAGTCGTGCATGCAGCATGAGATTAGTCATTCTTCCACGCGTGGATTGCAAATCCTAAATGTCTGCAAGAGGACAGCCATTGAAGCGTAGAAATAATGTACAAGGCTAGAATGGCAATTATCGTGAAACGTAAACGCGTAGATGGGCGGAGCTTAATCTACCGGATGTTGTTTCGGCTCGATATGACAGCTCGAGCGCTTCGTTTTTTTTAACAAAATTATAGAACGCTGTAATCAACAAAAAGAAGAAATGCCAGTACAAACACACAAATAAATAAAATATAAAAAATTAAATATAAATATAAAATGGGGTATATACACTGATCTATAATAGAGAACTGGATTGCTCATGACGTCATAAAAGTGAAGCCACCGCGCCGCCATATTAGTATTCCCTAGTATTCGCATACATTCCATTGAATGAATAGGAAACTATACGATTTTATTGAGAAAACATCACATAACAAGTCAGTGTTTTTATACCTGAAGTCTCACTGTACATTTTCACAATGCAAACGTCCTAAGCATGTAAACGGTTAATGTTGGGAATTCCCTCTGCTTATTAAAAATGTACGTTCATAGCCTACATTACAGTCGCGTACATCAGATAAACAAACATCATACGATCTCAGTACAGTTATTCACGGTTTATGTCATTTTGTTGTTTATATTCGTACAGTAGACTAACTGCATGTTTCAACAATATTTAATAGTAACGTTATTCGTTTTGAAGCAGGTAATGATTTGTTCGTTAAATTAATAATTAATTCAACATACACGGCATTTTACTCAGATGGAAACGGTAATGTTAGTAAATCATTACAGAATTTTCTGATCTGAAGAGTCTGAAATAGTTGTTGCTCAATCAGTTGACTACAAATGGTACAGACTTAAAGACATAAGATTTATTTCAAAGATTTGAATTTCAATATAACGAGCAATATAGTAACAGAGACTTGTATTATTTACTGTATAATCGAATCAATTTCAGATACTAATACCAGATATATGGTACTGTGTATTATTTCCTGCATAATTAGGTACATAAAGAAATATATTTAGTGTTGGATCAGATACCCGTATCTGTAAGTGCGCAGCTGACACACCCACCTGAACGATTTCAATATATCGCTTATCCAGCCCGAAAAGACCATAAACATTCCAGAAAACATCTTAAGTAAAAAATTAATTTACATACACATATCCTAAAAACTAATCCTGTGTGAAAGATACGCTTCAAATCGGGTGATTTTAGGTCAGCAATTTACATGTGACTCAATGGCGCTCTCTGCAGGTAGGGAATAGTAAGATGGCGGATCGAACACTTCCGGTGGCTTCACTGCCTAACGGCAGTTTAGAACGCAATGAGCAATCCAGTCATTATATAGATCAGTGGGTATATAACGTTAAGTCTCAGACGGTATTTATCAACGAAGTTAGGGGTTTTATTAGTGAATTTATATTTATTTATTTGAAATCTAATCAAAAGTATACACGTGTTAATCTCATTTTGAACAATATATTTAGTGTATTTAGCAAAACTGGAATTTCTTGAATTTCCAGTAGATTTAGTATAGCATCTCTTATTACTATAACTGTATTATTATTTTTGTAATCAAATTGCAATTTGCAAAACTTTTAAGTATGCTAAATGATACAACTTTAAACGATTAATATTCAAAAACTGGCAAAGATCGTAACTTATCTATATCATATTTAATATTACAGTTTTTTATACAATCGCAAGGACACATTTCTAAAGGTCACTTTTTAAATCTTTTCACACAGCTAGCACAACAGTCTATATATGTGAGCTAAACTGTGGATCATTTATCATTGCTTTGACGCAATATGCATTTATTGACGACATCTATCAAATTACATGAATTATTTTCTCATTTCGACACAAACACCACCCAAACGTATACTATTCAAGCCAATTTGCAAGTTTACACCCGTTTTCATTTCTACAGTAATATCAGAGAAAAATATGTGACTCTGGACCACAAAATCAGTCATAAGGGCTTTTAAATTGAGATGTATACATCATAAACAAGCTGAATAAATAAGCTTTCCATTGATGTATGGTTTGTTAGGATAGGACAATATTTGGCCGAGATACAACTTGAGAATCTGAAATATGAGGTTGCATTTTTTTTTTTTTTTTTATAAAATCGCCTTTAAAGTTGCTCAGAAAAAGTTTTTAGCAATGATATATTTACGGTAGGAAATTTACAAAACAGTTTCATGGAACACGATCTTTACTTAATATTCTAATAATTTTTTGCATAAAAAGAAAAATCGATCATTTTGACCCATACGATGTATTGTTGGCTATTGCTACAAATATACCAGTGCTACTTATGACTGGTTTTGTGGTCTAGGGTCACATATGATTGTAAAAAATCAAGTTGCATGTAGTTGAACATCTTCACAAGTTGAATGACTTGATTTAAAACATTAATGAAGTGTTTTGGTAGTTTTAGTGCATTTTGAATGTGAAATGAACTGCTGTATCAAGTTAAAAGCTGGTTAGGAGAACTGTGTGAAGTTTGGAATATGTTACTTTAGTATTGAGAAATGTGTCCTAGCTATTGTACAAAAACCTGTAGTATTAAAAGCCGTTATAATGTTATCAGATTTCAATGCAGCACTATGGCGGTTTCGGATTTCTTTCTGGGCCACCAAACGCCCTCTAGAGGAAGAACCGTATGCGGCCCATATAATAGAAGTAATTCGAATCATTGGCACACAATGGCAGCGCGAGGCTTACGGAGCATGTTGGAGCTCAACATGACCTCTACCGGACGGAGGGCCGTCGTTATAACCAAAACAGTCAAGCCAAACAGTTTGTGTAGGCTTTTTTTTTTAAATAAAAAAAACGATGGAAAGGAAAAATTAAAGGAAAACATAAAACCTTTAAAAACAGACAGTGTGACAACTCAAAACGTACGTTGTGTTCTTATAGCGCATTACTTCGGATGGTTAAAATAATTCGTTTAAACTGAGCACCTCGTTTAGCGCCCCTTCTGGCTATTATCTCTACTGCAGTTGAATCTTATCCCAAAGCTTGCTTTGCCACTCAGTGTAGCACATGTAATTCATTTGCCTCTTCTGATACTCATTCACAGATTTTGACAGTGTCAAAACAAAATACAGAACAAATACTCTCATAACACCACGTTTTTTTTTTTTTATCTTTTCCAATAATGGTTAATGAATTTTTCTAATTTACTCTTATAATAATGAAAAAATGGATAAAATTTATAATAGATCATTTTATTTATTAACGTCACTTAAAGTTCTCAGACACTCACAAATTAAAGACTTTACACAAAAATGAAAATTCAGTCATTAATTATTTACCCTCACGTTGTTCCAAACTCATAAAACCTTTGCTCATTTTCGGAACACAAATTAAGATATTTTTGATGAAATCCGAGAGCCTTCTGATCCTGCATAGACAGCAATGACACATTCAAGCCCCATAAAGGTAGTAAGGATATCAGTGGTTCAACCATAATTTTACAAAGCTATGGCAAAACTTATGCGCAAAACAAAAATAACTTTATTCAACAATTCTTCAATTCTGCTTCACCACATCACTGATGTCACATGGACCATTTTAACTTTGTCCTTACTGCGTTTCTGTGCCTTGACCGTGGTAGGACCCATGCTGTCTATGGAGCGTCAGAAAGCTCTTGGATTTCATCAAAATATCTTAATTTGTGTTCCAAAGACGAACAAAGGTATTACTAATTCGGAACAACGTAAGGGTAAGTAATTAATGACTATTTTAATTTGAGTGAACTATCCCTTTAAATTCTCATGCACTCTCACGCCATATATTAAAAACACAAACACAGGTGTCAATTTTATTTTTTATTTTACAAAGAAACTTCCTTTTTAGGTGTTCCTGCAAAGAGAAAAAACACAATCATTAGAGAGAAACAATCAGCATTCACCTGTAATAAAAAGTCAGATTTAAATGTCTACAATTACACCACACATTTTATCAACAACTGTAGAAATTCTGTGACAGCTATTAAAATGAAGAAGTTATTAAAGACTCTTGCAAAGTAGATTTTACATAAGGACATATGTGACCCTGGACCACAAAACCAGTCATAAGGTTAAATTTGACAAAACTGAGATTTATACATCATATGAAAGCTCAATAAATAAGCTTTCTATTGATGTATGGTTTGTTATGATAGGACAATATTTGGCTGAGATACATCTATTTGAAATCAGATATCTGAGGATGCAAAAAAATCAAAAAGACTGAGAAAATCACCTTTAAAGTTGTCCAAATTAGGTTCTTAACAATGCATATTACAAATCAAAAATTACATTTTGATATGTTTACAGTAGGAATTTTACAAAAAATCTTCACGGAACATGAACTTTACTTAATTTCTTAATGATTTTTGGCATAAAAGAAAAATCAAATTTTGACCCATGCAATGTATTTTTGGCTATTGCTACAAATATACCCCAGCGACTTAAGACTGGTTTTGTGCTCCAGGGTCACATATTTGCACTGCCACTTTTAAAAGTGCTTACTGATACTAGTTAAAAACAGTTGCTGTTTAGGAAAACTTAATCGCAACACTAATCCTTCAGAAAGCATTTAAAATATGCCAGAAAAAAAATCATGAAGGAGAAGAGGAGAAAAAGCAGTTTACTTACATTGGCTTACTTTGCCACAACGTTATCGTTCTTTGCGAGCCTCAGGAGGGAGTCATCAGCTTCACCCTGCACATGACAAAGCAAATGTCTTGAGACCACACCAGAACTGAATCTGTGCTTTCACATTTATATGCACACATTGCAAATTTCACAATTCAGTATCCTACATATGATACGGATGATGGGTCTTAAAGGAACAGTTAACCCAAAAACGACCTTGTTTTTGTCCACATGACTCTAATATCTTGGTTTTATCATAAACATGCACCTTTTCACTTTACAAGCTGTCAGGTGATATACAGGAGTTATGTGGATTACTGCGATGTTTTAATCAGCTGTTTAAACTCTCATTCTGAGAGCACCCATTCACTACAGAGGATTCATTGGTGAGAAAGTGATATGCTACATTTATCCAAATCTATTTTTATGAAGAAAAAACTCATCTGCATCTTGCATGGCCTGAGGCTAAATTTTCATATTTGGATGAACTATTCTTTCAAGCGTGTTTGAACATACCATTCTACGGATAGCGCCACAGATGGCATAGGTCTTGAACTGTCCATTGAACCTGCCTGTTACCTTGTCCACCTGTAAAAATCATAATCACAACGTTGAGGTATTGTTTGTTAGATTACAAAAATAGACTAATTTACCTTTTGGTATTTAACAGGCTTGTAATCACAAATATACATACCAACTGTTTTGTCACTTTTTTTTTTTTACACATTTCTTAAATTTTTGTAAAATAATTTTATTTCTGTACATTTTATTTGCCATAATTACACTGCATTTTAATGGGAATTGCAGGTATTTAGACTTGTATGTCTTAATGTAACGTTAAAGGAGAAGTTCACTTTCAGAACAAAAATGTACAGATAATGTACTCACACCCTTGTCATCCAAGATGCTCATGTCTTTCTTCAGTCATAAAAAAGTTTTTTGAGGAGAACATTTTTAGGATTTTTTCCCCATATAGTGGACTTCTATGGTTCCCCCCCAAGTTTGAACTTCCAAAATGCAGTTTAAATGAGGCTTCAAATGATCCCAGCCGAGGAAGAAGGGTCTTATCTAGCCAAAGTATTGTTTTTTTTTTTTTTTATATAAGATTACAATTTATATACTTTTTATCCTCAAATGCTTGTCGAGCTCTGCCTGAACCCTGTTTTTTCTGGTTCAAGACCGTTTGGACACAGGGTATGTTGAATAACTCCCATCTTATTTTCTCCTTCAACTTCAAAAATAATTTCAAAATCATCCTACGTCGCTGCAGAAGTACCGACCCAGAGTTTGCAAAGTGAACATGCAAAGATGATCAAACACCCTTAACAAAAAAGTTAAAACAGTGATGTTGATGGGATGGGAGTTTTGACATACCCTAACTGTCTTGAACCAGAAAAAAACTGTTCAGGCAGATCAAGACAAGCATTTGAGGATGAGGAGAAAAAAAAAAAAAAAAAAAAAAAAAGTGTATGAATTGTAATTAAAGAAAGAAAAAAAAAATCATTTTGCTAGGTAAGACCCTTCTTCCTCAGCTAAGATAGTTTACAACCGCATTTGGGATCGTTTGAAGCTGCATTTTGGAAGTTCAAACTCAGGTACCACAGAAGTCCACTATATGGAGAAAAATCCTGAAATGTTTTCCTCAAAAAAAAATTTCTTTACGACTGAATTAAGAAAGACATAAACGTCTTGGATGACAAGCGGATGAGTACATTATCTGTACTGTATTTTTGTTCTGGAAGTGAGTTTCTCCTTTAATGATGTCTTTTACTGAAATATGTATTAGAAAACCCATGAAAGACATGTTATTTAAACAAATACATTGATCATTTACGTTATATTAATACAAGTCTAGTTTTGTACTGGACAAAATAGTGTCAAACCTCAGCAATGTTGATCTGGATGGAGGCATGATCCTTGGCATCAATAATTCTGTTGCTAGCAGAGCTAGAAATTAAAAAAAAAGTGTTTAGTATTACCATATTCTATAAAGATGCGTGTGTGCTCGCAATATATTTAACCTGCAAATGTGCATAGCCAGCTACTGCTATGCGTAGTTTACAATTTTATTGTAACAAATGCAGACATTTAATCAAATCTTTAAAAACAACATTTTATAAAGTAACTAATTTCTCCTCAATATGATGCAAACTCACCATTTACGGGGGACGTACAGGTCCACGAATTCACCAGCGTCGTTCTGCATCTTGATTTTATTTGATGACTGTCAATCAGCTCAGTCTGCATCAAACAAATAAAACCAGTAAATATCCAAGCAGAAATTAGAAAACATTAACACACCAACACCTTCCTTTACAAGTCTGAGTCAAAGTTCAATTTTATTTTAATCGGTGATAGTTAACTCAAAGGAAGGCCTGAGAGCGGCTACTATGAGCGCTGCTCTCTCTCACATGTGTAACGCGACTCTGCTCTGCTGCCACATTTATTCACAATAAAACACGCAGGAAACTGATTATTCGGCGAATATATGATACACGCTGTATAAAACAGTTCCGTGCAGTAATCGTGTAAGAAAAATGTTGTAAATGTTAGCTCTAAACAGTACAAAATATAATAGTAAACTAGAGCTCATGGTGTGCTTACCGATTATCACAAATGGCCGACGCGGAAAGGAAGGAGAAAGGGTCAGGAAGTGACGTAACACGAAAGACAGAATAAGAGTGCGAGGTTTTTTATTTTAGCAGGAGGAGCATTTGTTTTTATCTCATCAGTGCCGCAATGGGAAACTTTAGAAAAAAAAACATCTGTAAATAATTATTGATATACTGCATTATAAATAGCAAAATTAAATAAATCCGTTTTTATGTTACGAAAACTAGGCTATATTAAGTGTCCAGGATAGCCTACTCAGACATCTGATATTATTCTGAAACATACATTTGTCACCTTTTCAAAAACGTCTTATAAAAATTAACCATTAACCAATTTTTATAATTTTTAAATGCCTCAGTCAAATGCTTGTCTTGCTCTGCCTGAACCCTGTTTTTCCTGGTTCAAGACAGTTGGGCTGATGATACACAGGGCAATTTATTGAGCAATTTAATCGGGCAACTTTTTTTAGCAATGTTGCTTGGGCACTTTCCCATCGACAATAGGTAACAAATTTCTTTCTGAATAATTTAGATCAGTCGTCGGCTTTATATCTCACCTGGGTGCCCATTGACGGCAACATTGCTCAAAAAGTTGTCCAGTGGATCATCAGCATTAGGCCACAGGGTATGTAAACAATTTTTTCTTATAAAAATTAACCATCCCTTTACTGTAGTAAAGGTGTAGCAACTATGTTTTTTTTTTTTTGTTTTTTTTTGGCGTATTGATAACCATTTGTATAACCACAGTTTTATACCATGGTTAAACTATGGTTAGTGTAACAAAACCATGATTAATTTATGGTTACCATTACCTTATTAATTAAAGTATACTAGTAGACACTAAGTTTTCAAATGAATCAGAATTCTTCTGTTATAGCTAAATGTAGCATACACTACCAGTCAAAAGTTTTTGAACAGGAAGATATTTAAAGGAGAAGTCTGGTTTGATATTGACCTAAAGTGTGTTGAATCATGATACCGAGTGTGAACTTACCCTTCATATCTCATCTCGGCTTGTCCACTGCAGTCCGAAATCTGGGGTTAGTTAGCCGATGCTAACAACAGGTTGTCAATGAGGGTGAATAGGGCATCGGAGTAGCCATGTAAATAAATCACTGTTTTACACCTTTTACGAGGCACAAAGTAGCGCCACACTTCATTGGTAGACTTCCAAGGGCCCTGACATTTAAAACGAGACATTGAGAACTTTGAAAAAGCACCGGTAGTTTATTTACAAGAAGATTTATCCAGACATTCCCCTTAGTAAAATTACCGGTCGCCGCCATCTTGAATTTAGTCACGATAATTCGAGTGACGAGCAGGAAGGAACTTATCAGGTTATCAACTTATCAGGTTGTAGTTACAGATTTAATTCATCCACTTTGTATACATGATAGTAGCTACTAATTAATTTGGTGTTCAAATATAATTTTTATAATATAGTGACTAGGAGATTGAGAGAATCTTTGAAATTTGCAATAATAGGGATTAGTTGAATTTTCATGTTCACTTATGTGACCCTGGACCACAAAACCAGTCATAAGGTTAAATTTGACAAAACTGAGATTTATACATCATATGAAAGCTCAATAAATAAGCTTTCTATTGATGTATGGTTTGTTATGATAGGACAATATTTGGCTGAGATGCATCTATTTGAAATCAGAAATCTGAGGATGCAAAAAAATCAAACAGACTGAGAAAATCACCTTTAAAGTTGTCCAAATTAGGTTCTTAACAATGCATATTACAAATCAAAAATTACATTTTGATATGTTTACAGTAGGAATTTTACAAAAATCTTCATGGAACATGAACTTTACTTAATTTCTTAATGATTTTTGGCATAAAAGAAAAATCAAAAATTTTGACCCATACAATGTATTTTTGGCTATTACTACAAATATACCCCAGCGACTTAAGACTGGTTTTGTGGTCCAGGGTCACATATGGGCCACAAGTCTGACCACGGGAGCTATAGTGAACCTCAGGATGGCCATCTCAAAGTGTGGGTGGAGACCAGGGATTAAAGATGTAACAAGATAAAATATTATACCAGAGTCGTATTGTACAGAGTTTATCGGAGGCTGACATTAAAATTCCTAATGTCACAAGCTATTTAGTTGAAATGTCACGTTAAACACAATTCAACAAAAATTCACCAGAATTGAATTGCAATACAAAAGAGAATGTGCAATCCCACGGATACAACCACCTCTTTTAAGTATTCTTTAGTGGATGACGCGACTACAACAACTAACCCCAATAGAGATCCAGCCAACGGTTTCACACCTGTTATGTTTTTTGATGTCACGCACCATATGCTTAACAATAGATAGCAGCTTACAAAGGCCTGCAGCAAAATACCATTGCGAGAGTCTGTGGGAGTCATGAACAGCTTGTGGGCACTCCTGGCCATGGACCATCAGATGAGATACGATGACAGGAAAGGAATTCCTATCGGTCATTCCTCTGTCTATGGCATTGACTTTCACTATTTCTCATTGACTTTACACCGACCTGTTAACCCAAAAATAAAAATTTGATGTTTATCTGCTTAGCCCCAGGGCATATCCAAGATGTACGTGTCTTTGTTTTTTCAGCAGAACACGAACAAAGATTTTAAACTCAAACCGTTGCAGTGGAACCCACGGCTTTGAGAGTCAAAAAAAAAAAACATACACAGACAAAACCAAATGAAACTCTGTGGCTTGTGACAATACAATGAGGTCTTAAGACACCAAACAATCGGTCTGTAAGAGAAACTGAACAGTATTTGTGACCTGATGAGTCACAAATGAGTCACAGTGACCCAAATGTCAAATTTGAGATTTTGATATCAATGGAAAGGGGTGACCATAAGCTTTAAAATACAGGTCCTTTTCAAAAAATTAGCATATTGTAATAAAGTTCATTATTTTCTGTAATGTACTGATAAACATTAGGCTACGTTTACATTAATCCGGATACATTTGAAAACGGAGTTTTCATTTTAAAACGCTCTCCGTCCACACCAGCGTTTCCAAGCGTTTTCCAAAAGTTTCTCATCCACACTGAAACGTAGGAAAACATCAAATTCGCCTTACTGCGCATGCGTAAAGCCTCCAAAAGTATACAGACGTAATAAGTTTTCACGCAATTTACGGAAATATCTCATCCTCCACTGACGCGTCTATTTCGCGCTCATTCATATTATCTGAAAAGCAGTTGTCGTCATGTTTTTTCAGGACAGCAAAAGTAAATTTTCGGTCATCATTTTAGGACTGCAATTTGAAGAGTGTAAAAGGTAAATCTCTTTAGCAGCAGTGTGACAGTGAAAAGCACAGGCACAATTACTGGTGTAAACATAGATATCTATTGGTACAATATGCGTCACATGACTAAATATGCGTCATCGTTTTCAAAAGCCTCCGTTTTCACAGTCCACACTACAACGTGAAAACGGCGTTTTCTAATTTATCCACTTTGGCCGGAGTTTTTAGAAATAATCGTTTTCTGTGATTAAAACGGGGTTTTCGTGTAAATGAGAGGCCAAACCGCAGGGAAATATCTGCGTTTTCCCTTCGTGTAAACGGGGCCTTAGACTTTCATATATTTTAGATTCATTACACACAACTGAAGTAGTTCAAGCCTTTTATTGTTTTAATATTGATGATTTTGGCATACAGCTCATGAAAACCCAAAATTCCTATCTCAAATAATCTCTAAACGAGCTATTAACCTAATCATCTGAATCAACTAATTAACTCTAAACACCTGCAAAAGATTCCTGAGGCTTTTAAAAACTCCCAGCCTGGTTCATTACTCAAAACCGCAATCATGGGTAAGACTGCCGACCAGAAGGCCATCATTGACACCCTCAAGCAAGAGGGTAAGACACAGAAAGAAATTTCTGAACGAATAGGCTGTTCCCAGAGTGCTGTATCAAGGCACCTCAGTGGGAAGTCTGTGGGAAGGAAAAAGTGTGGCAGAAAACGCTGCACAATGAGAAGAGGTGACCGGACCCTGAGGAAGATTGTGGAGAAGGACCGATTCCAGACCTTGGGGGACCTGCGGAAGCAGTGGACTGAGTCTGGAGTAGAAACATCCAGAGCTACCGTGTACAGGCGCCAGGTCAAGCCACTTTTGAACCAGAAACAGCGGCAGAAGCGCCTGACCTGGGCTACAGAGAAGCAGCACTGGACTGTTGCTCAGTGGTCCAAAGTACTTTTTTCGGATGAAAGCAAATTTTGCATGTCATTCGGAAATCAAGGTGCCAGAGTCTGGAGGAAGACTGGGGAGAGGGAAATGCCAAAATGCCTGAAGTCCAGTGTCAAGTACCCACAGTCAGTGATGGTCTGGGGTGCCATGTCAGCTGCTGGTGTTGGTCCACTGTGTTTTATTAAGGGCAGGGTCAATGCAGCTAACTATCAGGAGATTTTGGAGCACTTCATGCTTCCATTTGCTGAAAAGCTTTATGGAGATGAAGATTTCATTTTTCAGCACGACCTGGCACCTGCTCACAGTGCCAAAACCACTGGTAAATGGTTTACTGACCATGGTATTACTGTGCTCAATTGGCCTGCCAACTCTCCTGACCTGAACCCCATAGAGAATCTGTGGGATATTGTGAAGAGAAAGTTGAGAGACGCAAGACCCAACACTCTGGATGAGCTTAAGGCCGCTATCGAAGCATCCTGGGCCTCCATAACACCTCAGCAGTGCCACAGGCTGATTGCCTCCATGCCACGCCGCATTGAAGCAGTCATTTCTGCAAAAGGATTCCCGACCAAGTATTGAGTGCATAACTGAACATAATTATTTGAAGGTTGACTTTTTTTGTATTAAAAACACTTTTCTTTTATTGGTCGGATGAAATATGCTAATTTTTTGAGATAGGAATTTTGGGTTTTCATGAGCTGTATGCCAAAATCATCAATATTAAAACAATAAAAGGCTTGAACTGCTTCAGTTGTGTGTAACGAATCTAAAATATATGAAAGTCTAATGTTTATCAGTACATTACAGAAAATAATGAACTTTATTGCAATATGCTAATTTTTTGAAAAGGACCTGTATATGTAAAATATACAAATATAAAACACCTTGAATGGTCTTAAATACTGTATATACCCATTCTAATTATGGTTGTCTGCTCTCTTTTTCCAATCGAAAACCTGAGAAAATCACTTTTAAAGTTTTTTTTGCCCATTTTTTGTTGACATCTTTCAAGATCTATTGGATTTAAAGGGATAAACTATTTATTTTACAGCTTAATTTGACCAAAGACATTTGTATATATATAAATGCTATTAAAGCAGGCTGAACCTAAATTATTTTAAAGTATTTATTTAAATAAAACATCGTGCGGACGCGCACATGTACACGCAGTCAAAGACAGAGAAAGCCTGTCTGTGATCAAATGACAGAAAACACGGCTCTCCACCGTTGAGTTTACAACCTTTACAGCAAAAGGCACGCATTTTGGCTAACTCGTCATCTCGATCACTGCTAACTAGGAAAAAAGTCACCTACATCTTGGATACCCTGAGGGTAAGCAGATAAACATCACATTTTCATTTTTGGGTGAACTATCTCTTTAATAAGTGTAGTTAATAACTCACCCTGTCAAGCCGTAGATTGTTTTAAACAACAAATCCCTTTTCCATAATATTGTTTTCTCCAGTGAAAAAGTCGTTTTGCCTGAATCAGGAGAAATATGCACAGATCAAGAACCCTTTACAAACTAAAACAGTCCAAAACAGTTCCAATGTGAGAGAATAGACATGGGTCAGAGGATGGACTTTCTCAGTGGAGAAGTTCACTTCCAGAACAAAAATTTACAGATAATGTACTCACCTCCTTGTCATTCAAGATGTTCATGTCTTTCTTTCTTCAGTCGTAAAGAAATGATGTTTTTTTAAAGAGAACATTTCAGGATTTTTCTCCATATAGTGGACTTCTATGGGGCCCCTGAGTTTGAACTTCCAAAATGCAGCTTCAAATGGTCCCAAATGCGGCTGTAAACAATCCTACCTGAGGAAGAACAGTCTTATCTAGTGAAACAATACAATAATTTATATACTTTTTAACCTCAAACACTTGTCTCTGTTTTTTTTAACTGTTCAAGACAGTTAGGGTATGCTGAAAAACTCCTCTCATGTTCTCCCTCAAATTCAAAATCGTCCTACATCGCCTCACTGTAAAAAGTTTTCACCAGTTTCAACTTAAAAACTTAAGTTTAGCAGTTGCCTTAAGATTGTAAGTTAAATCAACTTAAGTCATTTAAACTCACAAGTTATATCAACTCATATTATTGTAATAAGTTAAAATGACTTGTAGTTTTAAGCGGATTTAACAAAAACTTAAGGCAGCTGCTGAACTTTGGTTTTTAAGTTGAATCTAGTGAAAATGTTTTACAGTGTGTTTTACTTTTTGTGTTAAGGGTGTTTTATCTTCTTTGCATGTTCACTCTGCAAACACTGGGTCGGTACTTCTGCAGCGATGTTGGGTGATTTTGAAATGATTTTTGAAGTTGAGGGACAAAATGAGATGGGAGGTTTTCGACAAACCCTAACTGTTTCAAACCAGAGATGCACAGACCCCTCATGCACATCGCAGAGAGAGACAAGACGAGCATTTGAGGTTAAAAAGTATATAAATTGTAATAAAAAAAAATAACCCATCATTTCACTAGATAAAACCCTTCTTCCTCGGCTGGTATCATTTGAAGCTGTTTTTAAACTGCATTTTGGAAGTTCAAACTAGGGGCACCATAGAAGTCCTCTACATTTTGGATAATTAGGGAGCGAGTACATTATCTGTAATTTTTTGTTCTGAAAGTGAACTTCTCTAAGGATTATGGACTTGTTTTTGAATAGAAGTTATGGTTTAAAGTTAAAAGCCTCTCAGTGATGGATTTGTTTATCACAAAGATGTATCTTTTCACTCTACAAGACGTTAACTGATGAGTCATGTGATGTTTTTATCAGCGTTTTGGACTCTATCTGACGGCACCCACAGGGGCGGATTTAGCCATTTTGGGGCCCAAGGCAAACACGGACATGGGGCCCTCTAAATCTTTTGTTCCTCCTTGTAAAACTGTAAAATATTATTTTCATAATATATTACCTGTGCAATATTTATTGTCTATTCACAAGTAGGGCTGCACGATAAATCGAAATGAAATCACAATTGTGATTAATCGGAAGCTGTGATTGTCATGCGTGTCTTTTAGTGAAGCACAGTGATCTGTGATCTCCATTTCTATGTGATCTTTGATCAGCAGTAAATCTTCATCCGATGGCCAGAGGGCATTCTCTCTCAGAAACGCCAAAAACACCTGAAGGAGAAATCTAGAAAACACCTATTGCTGCAGCTGAATAAAGCTAAATAAAGATTGAACTGCTTTCATTGATTCAAAGTGACTAATAAACACACGACCACAGTGCCTTCATCACTGCTTAGAATACTATGAACTATGTTCTGTGCGTTATTATGTGTAAGAAGCCACATCATTTCACAGAAGGATTAATTTCAATCACTCGACTGTTGTTATGAAGTAAGTTTGGAGTAAAAATATTATTTAAGGAGGTATTTTCACGTGCTTTGAGATGCTGCCTAAATTGGAAAAGTTGTTTATAGTCTTCTATCTTGTTTTACTAAAACGAGAAGAAACACACGCCATAAATCATGTAAATTATCAATATGGACACATAAATGCATCGAATGAGCAGCCTGGACTGTCAGCAGCAATGGGTAGCTCCTCTCTGCTGGCAATACTGCTAGTTTAAACTCTAACGTCAGTGTCACAAGAAATGACATCAGCTTCTTTCTGCTTTTTAGCTTTAGCGTCGTCAGCTGGTGACGGTAACATCACAAAAAAGTTTGTTACCTTTGGTAGTGTTGCTATTTTATTTATTTTTTGCTGTCTTTTTTTTTGCATCGCTTCATTTTAGCTCCGTACACACGCCGTCTGTCAATCATTTCCGCAGTTCTGCAGCAGATGGGCAGTGATGTGAAATAATGGAATAGTCCAACAGTGTGGCGTTTGAGAGTGCCCGCGCCCGAGTGCCCTTAAAATATATTCTATATAAAAGTATTCTGATGACTTTTCAGAGAATTTTTGATATTTGCCATAAAGTTAAAAAAAAATAAAAACAATTTTGAGGGGGCCCCCTTGCAGCTCGGGGCCCAAGGCAACTACCTACCTTTGCCTAATGGCAAAGTCCGCCCCTGGGCACCCATTCACTGTACTGGTTTCATTGGCGAACATGTAGACTAATGCTAAAATTCTCTAAATCTGTTCTGATAGAGAAACAAAATCACCTACATTTTGGATGGCCTGAGGCTAAATTAAATCTTTTGTTTGAACTATTTCTTTAAACGATCTCATTTGCCCTGCAGCATTATCACTTTAAGTACAGCATTGTATAAACTTAAAGAGAGAGAAAAGAATGACCTTGTGAATGTGGTAATTCCCTTATCTGGTGACATTAATTTATAAGATAACTGTCACATATTGGTCGTCTTGTCATCATTAACTCTTGCACTACACATCATGGACTTCATTCCCCACAAGCCACTGCACTAATCACTGCATTCACCTGCTCCTTGTTTCTCACTGCACTGATTACCGCTCACAGCTGCACCTCATCACACTGACTGCATTTAAGCTTCTCACACACACAGCCACCTGGCGAAGTCGTATTGTTCCGTATGGTCTTTATTTCCGAGCGTTTCTTCCCGAGTTTGTTTTCCCTGTGTTTTGATTCCTGGACTCCTCCCCGTGTTTGATTCTCGCTGCCAGCCCCGACCTTTCTGCCTGTTTTTGACCACGATTTCTGCCTGCCTCTTAGTGTTTGTTTGGTGTTTGTTTATTCTCATTAAATGCTGCAAATGGATCCGCACGTCTCTGACCCTCCTTGTGACAATAACATGATGGAAAAGATAAAAATCTCATGCAAATTTATTGTGTGGGAAAGAGGTTGGCGGAGGTAGTGTTTACAAAAATCACTAAGGTTTTTAAAAAATAACAATAAAAACATGTTTCTATAAATACACATACCTATTTATAGTATTTTGATCAGTGACGCTTGTGTCAGAAAGAATGATTAAAATAGTAATCATACATTACTTTTACTGAAGGTACCAAAATGTCCATATCTGCAATTGCTTTCACATGAATATTTATTTATACAATGTATTGTGAAGAATGTAACACTGATAAGAAGGATATGTATTTAACTAAATGTTATTTCTTTGAAACCTATTCTTCTGCATCAGTATTGTTTTTTTCCATTGGGAAATTTTTGGAATAACTTACTTTGGGGAATTCTTTTTTTAAAAAAAAATGTTTATTTAAAGAACACAATACAGAACAATAAATAAACACATATGTGATGGAAACAGGAAATAATTATAGCCTATATATAATTAAATATTTTAATATTAGCTATAGAATTATTTTAACATTAGAACATTTAAAGGAAAAAAGTGACATTGCAGTTTGTTTAGTGTCTTTCATTTCAGATGCTCTGTTCATTTCAGTGAAAAAAAAAAAAAATATTTTTAAATATCACAATATGTGACTCTGGACCACAAAACCAGTCATATGGGTACATTTTTCGAATTTGAGATTTATACATCATATGAAAGCTTAATAAATAAGCTAGGATAAGCCGTTAGCATATAGGACAATATTTTGTCGAGATACAACTATTTGAAAATCTGGAATCTGAGGGTGCAAAAAAAATCTAAATTCTGAGAAAATGGCCTTTAAAGTTGTCCAAATGAAGTTCTCATGCATATTACTAAATAAGAAATTAAGTTTGGATGTATTTACAGTAGGAAATTTACAAAATATCTTCATGGACCATGATCTTGACTTAAAATCCTAATGATTTTTGGCATAAAAGAAAAATGGATCAGTTTCACACACATAACATTTTTGGCTATTGCTACAAATATACTTGTACTACCCAAGCCTGGTTTTGTGGTCCAGGGTCACATATATAAGATACAGACATAGGTATAATGATACAGACATATTTATTAATACAAAGCAGTTCACACAGTTGTTATCATGGTTATTACTACACGTATTATATAATACATGTGCATCCAACAATCAACTTATAATCTTCTTTGGAGAGTCTGTAGCTGCCATTGCTACATGGGAACTGTCTAAAAGTGGTTATGCGGACCTTGATTCCTGCTGGTTTTGCATGCTTAAGCTTAATGCATGATTTATCACATACAGCGTCACAAATGAACATTGGAATCCTGTCAAAATTCACAGTGCATCTGGAAAAAACGACAGTTTACAATGATCAGATTCACACTTGCCATAACACAAGAATAATGCGGATCAACAAAGGGAACTCTACGTACTTGTACGTCCATGGAGACACTGATGTTTTGCTGATACCATGATTTAAAATGGGGATTTTGAGATTTTTGGCAACACTTTGAAATTCAGCTGCGGTGCAGTTGCATGTGGAACACTGGTTATGATCAGCGCTGGACAGTCCTGTCATCAGCAGCATCAACTGAATAAAAAAAAAAAAATCAATGTAGAAAAGAAAATCAGAAAATGCTAATGCAGTTACTATACAAGACATTTTTATGATCTTGAACATTTGTGATGAGACTAAGAGATAAGTATAAATTATATACACTGTAAAAAGTTTTGACCAGATTCAACTTAAAAACCTAAGTTTAGCAGCTGCCTTAAGTTTTTAAGTTAAATCAGCTTAAACCTACAAGTCATTTTAACTTATTACAATAAAAATGAGTTGATATAACTTACAATCTTAAGCCAGCTGCTAAACTTAAGTTTTTAAGTTGAAACTGGTGAAAACTTTTCACAGTGTAGGAATATTTGATTTTTTAAAAGGAAACAAAGTGTTAGAAGAGTAAAAATGTGTAAATCATCAGGTAACTCACCAGTAATACAGATATCATCATGAAATCAGCTTCAGTCTCGTCCCTTGATCCAGTAATTAGGTGAAAGTTTATTTTTGTCTTCCGGCTGCATTTATATTCACCGTGAGCCGACCCATCAAGGCATGACGTGAACCACCGACGTGTTTCCCAAACAAATTTGCATGTGTTTTAGGCTCCAGTGGATGGATTGCCTGCTTTATAGTTTCCATAATGGAATCAGAGAGCTGCCTCTCACTTTCAGTCTGCCATATTGGCTCGAGGCAAAAAGAGTGTGACAATCGCAAAGCATCAAGAGAAAATAGTAAACAGTTTTCATTTGTTTCAGGCGTTCGTTTAATGTGTTGACAGACTGGCGTGAATGAGAAAGGTCAATCGTGGGCAAAAAGGACAGAATTTCTACTTATCCTCCCACATAATACCAGCACTTGCTAGGTGTTTTTTCAATTGTTATTTAATTATTTATTTTTCCGAGCATTAAACAAAGCCGTGACTATTTATCTTGGTGTAATTATATTGTGCATAATGTCAGACAGACAAAACAGATAAATGATTAATACAACTGACATTTTAAGGGTGTCGCTCTTCGTAGATAAATAACAAACCATGATTGAAATATCTAACTAATGATGAGTATGTCAAGATTTTTGGTTTACATTCATCATAACTTGATGTGGTAATTATATTCCACATTAAGGAAATCCCACCAATTACACTGTCATTGCATTATATAAGACATTATTCCTGTTGTGGAATGAACTGTGCACTGTAAATAAGCAGTGGGAAAACAAGCGCTGGTTTGCATATTCTACCTTAGAAAAACAAAGGGAATAAACCACATGCAAATATAACTGCATCAAATCTCACCTTTGATTTTTATCAAACTCAAAACCGTATTATTCCTAGGTGAACAGCTTGTATAATATATGAAAACAAATTGAGTATGTAGGTCAGACCTGTTTGTTTGTTTATTTATTTATTTCTGAAAAAAAAAAAATATATATATATATATATACACCCCGAAATGCAAATTCTGACTTAGTTACTTTTATTCAAACAGCAAGTTTTTTTTGACCGGAAATGACACAGGCTTCTCTCAAAATATAATAAAATAATGTACAAGAGGCATCATTGTGGAAAAAATTATTACTCATCTTTTATTTACATTTGAACAAAAAGTGGCATGTCCAAAATTATTCAAATTATAATTGGTCGCCTTCTAGTGATGGCTTTTTATAACCATTAAATCCTAATGAATATGTTTTAAAACACACTACAAAAAAAAAAAAAAAAAAAAAAAATTTTATAATGGTTTTAATGGCTAAAAGTTGATGGTTTTTAATGTTTGTAATGGCATACTGAAAACCACTATAATTTCTGTGATGGTTTCTATTTGTCTGTTTTTCAGCATGGAGAGTTTATACACTTAATGATGATCAGAAATAAAGTGTTCTTTAAAGTAAGCCATAATAAGAGGTGTTTCCCCTGTGGTTATGGTGGAGGAGGTTTTGGCGAGAGGAGATCTCCCACACAAGGGAATCCCAACAATGGATCAATTCTCTCCATGCTGGGAATACAATTTGCATCACGCGAAATATGCATCATCCATCGCTACAAAAGAAAACAAACATAGTTTACTGATCATTTCAAACTAAACATATATTTATCACACACTTTAAACATGCAAAGTCTGTATATCCCAGCTGAAAACAAACAAACAAACAAACAAACAAACAAACAAACAAACAAAAAAATAGACACCATCACTGGTTATAATAGGACTTGTGTTGGTTTTAATGGAACCTGTAATGGAGGTAATTGTCACCTTCTAGTGGCGGCTTGTTAAAACCATTAAATCCTAATGAACATGTTTTAAAACACACTACAAAAAACATTTTTAGTGGTTTTAATGGTTAAAAGTTAATTGTTTGTAAAGGCATTTGTAGTGAAAACCACTATAATTTCTGTGATGGTTTCTATTTTTTTTTTCAGCATGGATAGTGTATACACCTTAATGATGATCAGAAATAAAGTCTTCTTTAAAGTAAGCCATAATAAGAGGTGTTTCCTCTGTGGTTATGGTGGAGGAGGTTTTGGCGAGAGGAGATCTCCCACACAAGGGAATCCCAACAGTGGATCAATTCTCTCCATGCTGGGAATACTGCTTGTAATCTGCAGAATCTAATGTTTTGCATACACTGAAAACAAACAGCTTGCAGTTTTGACTGAGATGGTACAGTTCGGCACATGCCTACAACAAGTTTTGTGGATCACTATGCCAACAAAACGTTTTGATACAATGGGACACACAAAAATATTCACTGGTCATACAATTAACATCTTTAACTTCAAACCATTTCTCATTTCTCTATAGAGCTTTCACCAGTCAAAAAGTCATCTTATCAGAAGAGAAAAATGGCCATTTACAAATCATTCACTTCACAAGATGTTAATTGATGGACTGGAGTTGTATAAATTAATTGTGGATTACTGTAATGTTTTCATCAGTTGTTTAGACTCTCATTCTGACGGCACCCATTCACTACAAAGGATCCGTTGGTGGGCAAGTGATGATGAATTTCTCCAAATCTGTTTTGATTAAAAAAACAAAAAACAAAACTCATCTACATCTTGGATGGCCTGAGGGAGAGTACATTTTGAGCAGATGTTCATTTCTGGATGAACTATTCTTATAAGTACATTTAAGTGTATGAAAACATGTCAGACAACATTTTAGTAATTTGTGTCACAATAAGGCATATAGAATCCGAGAATGGACAATGGAATGTATTTTCTTGTGGTCATTTCTCGTGCACGTGCCTTTCTCCATGGTTTAAAGAAAAGGTGGGTGTCACTTGTTGATAAGAACGCTTCAATGCTGAACGTGACCTTTCCATTGTATAAACAAATCATAAATAAAACAAACAAACACAGTGCAGTTCTAGCACATTTTATTCAGGAGTAGATGTGTAGGTTGAAGTGTGGGCTACAAAGATGGCATCTTTCATTTCAGCTGAACATCATTGTTTGCATCCACATGGTCAAAGTGAAATTGCAAATACAGAAATGAAATATTTAAAAATTGTATTATGATGTTTCACCAAATGATAATATAATATAATATGTGAACCTGGACAACAAAACAGTCATAAGTATTATTGGTATATTTGTAGCAATAGTCCAAAATACATTGTATGGGTCAAAATGATACATTTTTCTTTTCTTATGCCAAATATCATTAGGATATTAAGTACATATCTTGTTCCATGAAGATATTTTGTAAATTTCCTACCATAAATATATCAAAACTTCATTTTTGATTAGTAATATGCATTGCTAAGAACTTCATTTGAACAACTTTAAAGGTGATTTCCTCAAGATGTAGAGTATTTGCACCCTCAGATTCCAGATTTTCAAATAGTTTTATCTCCACCAAATATTGTCCTATCCTAACAACACATCAATAATGTAATGTAATGTAATATAATATAATATAATCGATAATTCCAAAAATGTCAAATATCTTTCAAAACAGACCACAGAACAGACAGTATTCTTTAAAACGCAATCAATTTTAAAAAATATAACTTTTCAAGTATCATCATTTGAAAAGTCTCCATTTAGCAAAGCTATGTAAGTGTTGGAACAGTTTGGAAAGTGTTACATGGTTATGCAATAGAAGTGAATATGCAAAATGGAAAAGCCTAAGAAATATGACGTATAATGTGAGGAATTTCTGTCTGGGCGATACAGTGGAGATCCTCTTTGTGTCCAAGATTTCTCTAACTGCATGAATCATTGTGGTAAAGAAATCCCACACAAAAGAAATCCCCATGGAACAGTTACTTTCACACTAATAATATTGCCCGTCATGGTTTCAGCCGATAGCTTGGAGGCATGTGTATTGTTTTGCATATGTCATCTGAAAAACAAAAAAATAAAAATAAATGCCTGAGGCAGCTTTAGCTGTTACACTGGCAGTCAAAAGTTTTTGGACAGTAAGATTTCTAATGCATTCTAAAGAAGCCTGCATTTATTTGATCCAAAGTACAGCAAAAACAGTCAAATTTCGAAATATTTAAACTATTTAAAATAACGGTTTTCGATTTGAATATATTTTAAATGTAATTTATTCCTGTGACCAAAGCTAAATTATAGAAATTTTAATGAGCACTTTTATAGCAAGGATACTTTAAATTGATCAAAAGTGATGATAAAGACACTTATAATGTTACAAAAGATTTCTATTTCAGATAAATGCTGTTCTTATGAACTTGTACTCATCTTTTATTTACATGTGAACAAAAAGTGGCATTTCCAAAATTATTCATACCCAAAGCATTTATTGGCTATTACAGCAATCAAACGCTTCCTATAATTGCTGACCAGTTTTTGCATGTCTCCACTGGTATTTTTGCCCATTCATCTTTAGCGATGAACTCCAACTCTTTCAGGTTGGATGGTCTCCTTGCCATCACCCTGATCTTTAGCTCCCTCCACAGATTCTCAATTGGTTTTAAGTAGGGTTGGGCATCGTTTTGATTTGAACGATTCTGATTCCGATTCCGATTCTTCCTTTCGATTTCGGTTCTCCGGTTCTCCGAGTCCAACTGAACCGTGCTCTGGCCCACCTCTTCCAAGCGGGCCAGGGCCGGCTCGGAGCACTCACACTAGTCAAACGAACCGCGCTTTGGTGGTCAAACGCACTCGGGTACGGTTCAAACTGCCTAGTGTGAGTACACCCTTAGTGTGAAATAAAGCCACACTTTTGAGCGCCGCTTACCGTGCTCCATAGCTGCAACTGAACAAGCGCACGGCAAGCACTTCCGGAAATACGGTGGCCACAATGGAAACCAAAACTTGCGTGTTTGGAACCGATGATCGGAATCGAAAACAAATTTTATAAACGATTCCAATGGCATCGTTATTTTTTTAATGGTTCCAAGTTGGAACCGGTTCTCGATGCCCAACCCTAGTTTTAAGTCAGGACTCTGGCTGGGCCAAAGCAAAATGGTAATGTTTTTGTCTGCTAACCATTTCTTCACCACTTTTGCTGTGTGTTTTGGGTTGTTGTTGTGCTGAAATGTCCACTGGTGCCCAAGGCCAAGTTTCTCTGCAGACTGCCTGATGTTGTTGTTAAAAAATTTTGAGGTATTGCTCCTTTTTCATGGTGCCGTTTACTGTGATTAGTTTCCCTGGTCCACCAGCTGAAAAACACCCCAAAACACAGCCATATCACCCTGCAGCCCAAGATCGGTTGCTCACTGAAGCTAAGCAGGGTTGAGCCTGGTCAGTACCTGGATGGGAGACCTCCTGGGAAAACTAGGTTGCTGTTGGAAGAGGTGTTAGTGAGGCCAGCAGGGGGTGCTCACCCTGTGGTCTATGTGGGTCCTAATGCCCCAGTATAGTGATGGGGACACTATACTGTAAAACGCACCGTCCTTTGGATGAGACGTTAAACCGAGGTCCTGACTCTCTGTGGTCACAAAAAATCCCATGGCACTTCTCGTAAAGAGTAGGGGTGTAACCCCAGTGTCCTGGCCAAATTCCCTCCACTGGCCCTAGTCAATCATGGCCTCCTAATAATCCCCTTTCATTAAATTGGCTATATCACTCTCTCCTCTCCACCTGTAGCTGGTGTGTGGTGAGCGCACTGGTGCCATTGTACTGTGGCTGCCGACGCATCATCCAAGTGGATGCTGCACACTGGTGGTGGTTGAGGAGAGATCCCCCATATGATTGTAAAGCGCTTTGGGTGTACGGAAATACACAATGAAAGCGCTATACAAATGCATCTTTCATTCATTCATTAGGTTCCCACCACCATGTTTGACAGTGGGGATGGTGTTCTTAGGGTTCAAGGCTTCTCTTTTTTACGCCAAATTAAGGCTACATCATTGTGGCCAAACAATTCAATTTTTGTTTCATCTGACCATAAAACATAAGACCAGAAGTCGTCTTCTTTGTCCAGATGAGCATTTGCAAAGGCCAAGTGGGCTTTTGTGTGCCTTATCTGGAGAAGTGGTGTCCTCTTTGGTCTGTCTTCGTGGAACCCAGCGGTGTGCAGTGTCTGCTGGACTGTCTGCCTTGAGATGTTGCCACCAGCAGAGCCCAAATTCATCAGGATGGCCTTGGTGGTGATCCTTGGATTATTTTTTACCTCTCTCACTATCCTCCTGGCCAGCACAGGTGTCACTTTTGGCTTCCGACCATGTCCTCTGAGATTTTTCACAGTGCGGAACGTCTTGTATTCTTTAATAATACTTTGCACTGTAGCCACTGGAACTTCAAAACATTTAGATACGGTCTTATAGCCCTTTCCTGATTCGTGAGCAGCCACAATGCGCAGCCGTAGGTCCTCGGTGAGCTCCTTTGTCTTAGCCATGACTGTCCACAAACCAACAGCAGAGAGCTTCTGTTTTTCACCTGAGTTGATTCAAACAGCTGTTCCCAATGAATCAGGGTAATTAGGATGTTTTAGAACAGCTTGGACTATTTGGAATGTTATAGAACTTTGGATTTTCCCATAGACTGTGACAGTTTGCAAAAGGTATGAATAATTTTGGACATGCCACTTTTCGTTCAGATGTAAATAAAAGCTGATAAATATTTTTTTCCCACAATGATGCCTCTTGTACATCATCATATTATCTTTTGGGAGAAGCCTGTTTCATTTCCGGTCAAAAAAAAAAAAAAAAAACTTGCTGGTTGAACAAAAGTAACTTTAAGTCAGAATTTGCCAGGGGTATGAATAATTTTGAGCTTGACTGTATATATAAATAAAACTTTTTTATAATAATAAACTGACAAATAATAAAACTGGTCATGTACTTTCTTTATGTGCAACAAATTTGCTGTTTACTCATTACTGCATATCACAATGCAATAAAATTGCATAACAAAAATACAATAACATGCAAAAAAAGTTATAGTAATTTCTATACTGCTTTCATGAATGCAGAAATAATACACAATAATGTCTTTTTAGAGCACACTTGAGCTCATTTGCCCTGGGGCATCATGACTGTCAGCACAGCTTTGAAGTTGCTCTTTGTTTATCTCTGGGCTTTGTGTGCGACTGTATCCCACTCACAACACAGGGAGGGAAAAAAAAGGCCCATTCCCTCACCTGAATGGCCACAGGTCACTGTATCATTGGAAAAACAGAACAGGCACAAGCGCCGCTGCTGTTTGTATCATGCAAATTTGTCATAAAGGAAAGAGGTCGGTGGATTACGTCAGGTGAAATCCTCAGTGGCATCCCGATCATCAGGTATAAAAGTCAGTCCGAAGCACAAAATAGCAATACTCCTGCTTTGCCTTAGAGGATAGAAGCTGTACAAGAGTGCCACTGAAAGAGAGAAGAATGAATATCTCTGCTCTGCTGGTGAGTAAATCTAATCTAGCAAATTTCAATGTAAAATACGACAGCGGTATACTGTATGAGAGTCCACTAACTTGTGCTGTTTGAAACAGGTGTTTGTTTCTGCTGTCGTGTCTGTTTACGGGTATCATCATGGTCTGCCCTGCTCTGACTGCAATCATCCATGTAGTACGGAACGCTTTATAAATGTCAAAAATCAATTACTCAAGCACATGAAGTTTTCAGACTGCCAACAGAACAAGCACATTTCAAAAAAAGCCAATCCACTTTGGAGTTGCGAGTAAGTATTCCTACAATTTATTCAGTCATTCAGTCATTTGTATGCAAATTACATTTCTTATGTAATGTTAATTGTGAAGCTGTTGGGTGTTGAAGACTCAAAGTATTTAGCAGCTTTATAAGGTTAAATATTTTATAAGGTAGTTTAGAAGTGCTTATGTGTATAGCTGGCTCATGTTGATTAAATTAATTAATTAATTAATATGGCTTCTCTTAAACTGCTGATTCTTATTAGCCAAATTAAACTGTATTAACAGTATTTGCTTGTTGGTAGTCGTGCCATAGATTTGATAGTGATGTGTGTCAATGCTCCATCACTTATGAGTCTTTCTTTTCACAGCCTAAGAACCGCTTTTGACATGCTTCATTCATTCCATAACGCCACATGTAAAGAGTGTCTGGACACGAATTTCAAAGCAGTACCGATTTTGCAAAATATCAACATGTTATTCTCAAAGAGCTGCCCGACGAGGACTAATGATAAAGTATTATATGTAAAACCAGTCACAATCTCATTAGGCTGTACGTGTGTGAGTCGCAAAAAAATGTAAATTCAATGGATTATGTTTTTGACAGAAATGTTCTTAATGTTTTTACAGTGCATGTTTGTAATGTAATTCCTCGGCTGCAAATGTTATCACATATTATCATAGAAATGATGTATTTATTTGTGCTGAATTATTATTTTTATAGAAGTAAATAAAGCAAAGCTTATTCAAATAAACAAAATTGTTTCATTTTGTTTTGTGTATGATATACAGTGCTGCTTGAAAGTTTGTAAACCCTTTAGAATTTTCTATATTCCTGCATAAATATGACCCTGAAAGTAGACAAAGAGAACCCAATCAAACAAGTGAGAGAATTTTTTTTCTTTGTCATTTATTTATTGAGAAAAATGATCCAGTGTTACACACCTGTGCACTGCAAAAGTATGTGAATCTTTGCTTTCAGTATTTGGTGTGACCCTCTTTTGCTGCAGTAACTGAAGATAAAATTTCTTTTAAATGCTGATGAGTCCTGCACAATAACATGTAGGACTTTTAGCCCATTCCTTAGTCCCGAACCACTTAAACTCTCTGATGTTGGTGGGTTTCCTCCTATGAACTGCTTGCTTAGGTCCTTCCACAACATTTTAATTGGATTAAGGTCTGGACGTTGGCTCAGCCATTCCAAAACATTAACTTGTTCTTCTTTAAACATTCTTTGGCTGAATGACTTGTGTGCTTGGGGACATTGTCTTGCTGCATGACCCACGTTCTCTTGAGACTCTGTCCTGACGTTTTTCTTTAGAATTTGCTGGTTGTTTCATCAATGATGGCAGGCTGTCCTGGCCAAGATGCAACAAAACAGGCCCAAGCCATGATACTACCACCACTATGTTTCACAGATGGAATAAGTGTGTTCTTTTCTCCGAACATAATAGCTTCTCATTTAAACCAGTAAATTCTATTTTGGTTTCATCCATCCATTAAACCTTTCTGCAGTAGTCCTCTGGATTGTCCACATGATCTTTAGCAAGCAATTTTCTTTTTGGAGAACAGTGGCTTTCTTCTTGCAACTCTGCTATGCACAC
The DNA here is from genome assembly GCF_049309525.1 of Garra rufa. NCBI lineage: Eukaryota > Metazoa > Chordata > Actinopteri > Cypriniformes > Cyprinidae > Garra > Garra rufa. The sequence continues at coordinate 3,427,036 of NC_133378.1, read as the reverse complement.
CATTGCTCAGTGTTCTCCTGATGGTGGGCTCATGAACATTAACATTAGCCAATGTACAGTAAGGAAGGCCTTTAGTTGCTTAGAAGTTACTCTGGGAACTTTTGCAACCTCGCAGACTATTACACGTTCTGCTTTGGAGTGATGTTTGTTGGTCGACCACTTCTCAGGAAGGTAACAGTGGTCTTGAATTTCCTCCATTTGTACAAAATCTGTCTGACTATGGCTTTGTGGAGTCCAAACTATTTTGTAACCTTTTCTAGACTGATAAGCAACATCAACTCTTTTTCCGAGGTAATCTAAGATCCCTGTTCCTTGAATAAAACAGGTCACGTACTGACATTTGATAGTCATTGCACTAACTGAAAACACATCTGCACAGATGGACTCTAATTTCACCTTTAAATTAACTGCTAAGCCATGAGATTCACATACTTTTGCAACGCACAGATTTCTTAATAAATAAATGAGAAAATAAAAAAGAAAATATTTTTCTCTCAATTGTTTGATTGGGTTCTCTTTATCTACTTTCAAGACTTATATATATATATGAAAATCTGATAATGTTTTGGGTCATATTTATGCAGAAATATAGAAAATTCTAAAGGATTCACAAACTTTCAAGCAGCACTGTATATTAAACAGTACATGAATTTGACATCATTTTCATCTCAGTGTATGAATGTATATATTTCTAGTTATGTTTCATGTATTCGTTTCAGATTTTATAACTTGTTATTACAGTTCTAGTCAGAATTATTGACACCCTTGGTAAACAATCTTGCATTCCAAAAATGAACAAAAATCTAATCTTTTATTGAAGTAAAACATTAAATTATGAAATGTTTATCTCATAATCAGAATTCTAGGCCAGAGTCCGACTGAACCCCGTTTTGTTTCTTTATTATGTACATTTAGAAATACGTCTGTTAAATTCAAAGTTTTGTTTTTTAATATAACGACCAAGCGGCCAGCAGCAGACAATGAGTTGAACATATGTTTGATCAATTTAGCTTTCTCAAATCAACACGACTTTCCTAAAATAAAATCTATAGATAAAAAACACTTAATGCATTTCACAATATCAATTTAAACATTTAACCTGGATAAATGTGCGCTATAAGGCGCATAAGCCTTTGTGCAGAGAGTGGAAGCTGAAGCACGCTTAATGCATCGTGTCCGTTTTTTTTAACAGTGGAAACTTAAAATACGTCTTAATTTTTGCTCATGAAGCTAAGAGTAATACAAAATTCTACACTATTAAGGGTCTGCCTTTATTTGTGTCCACTCAATATTAACAAAACGTTGTGCTTTTGTTAAATAAAGAAAACAAACAGGATCGATGTGCTTTCTGCTGTCTCGGTCCTGAGCGCTTCACAAAAATGAACCGGAACTCAGCGAATATTAATAATTCAAATCGAAAACAAAAACTCTTTCATTATGTAATCCGTAAAGATCCAGTGAGGAGATAGCAAGCCAGGATTGTTAACTTCTTCTTTGCAAAACTGACGCATCCGGTCTGTGTGATACTGGATAGTTCCTCTAGACGCAGCGCTGCACTTTTGCCCGGTGTGTGACTAACATATTTTGATTAGAGAATCACAAATGTTCTAGAACAGAAGCAGTTAAATTGTGAAAGTACACAATATCCATATGTATGTAATTTCAACATGTGGCCTTCGTGTAGACATTTAAAGATGGCCATCTTTAGCTTGACTGTTGATTTAATGGTAACACTTTACAATATAAGTCCATTTGTAACATTTAGATTGATAAAAGCTGTAGAATAGAAGTATTGTTCTTTGTTTATTTTACATTTTTTAGTTGTTTTTGTTAACAATAATGAACTACAAACTAACTAATGATCTATATATATATACATACATACACACAATATAATATGATGATAATTCATATTTTTATTCATTTACAAAATATGGTTCAGTAGGCTACTTTTTATGTAAATAGTAGCAATATTTATTTTCCATTAGCCATTTTAAAAACTGTCACTCGATTAATTGTAAATCCAAATATCGGTCGACCTCTATCAAGGATCACAACTGAAGAACTGCAGAAATTAGTTAATCCTCAAAAAAAAAAAGTATACAGGTGCTGGTCATATAATTAAAATATCTTCAAAAAGTTGATTTATTTCACTAATTCCATTCAAGAAGTGAAACTTGTTTAATGTATACATCCATTCCACACAGACTGATATATTTCAAGTGTTTATTTCTTTTAATTTTGATGATTATAACTGACAACTAATGAAAACCCCAATTCAGTATCTCAGAAAATTAGAATATTGTGAAAAGGTTCATTATTGAAGACACCTGGTGCCACACTCTAATCAGCTAATTAACTCAAAACACCTGCAAAGGCCTTTAAATGGTTTCTCAGTCTAGTTCTGTTGGCTATACAATCATGGGCAAGACTGCTGATTTGACAGTTGTCCAAAAGACGACCATTGACACCTTGCACAAGTAGGGCAAGACACAAAAAGTTCATTGCAAAAGAGGCTGGCTGTTTACAGAGCTCTGTGTCCAAGCACATTAATAGAGAGGCGAAGGGAAGGAAAAGATGTGGTAGAAAAAAGGTGTACAAGCAATAGGGATAAACACACCCTGGAGAGAACTGTGAAACAAACCCCATTCAAAAATGCGGGGGAGATTCACAAAGAGTGGACTGCAGCTGGAGTCATTGCTTCCAGAACCACTACGCACAGACGTATGCAAGACATGGGTTTCAGCTGTCGCATTCCTTGTGTCAAGCCACTCTTGAACAACAGACAGCGTCAGAAGTGTCTCGCCTGGGCTAAAGACAAAAAGGACTGGACTGCTGCTGAGTGGTCCAAAGTTATGTTCTCTGATGAAAGTCAATTTTGCATTTCCTTTGGAAATCAGGGTCCCAGAGTCTGGAGAAAGAGAGGAGAGGCACAGAGTCCATGTTGCTTGAGGTCCAGTGTAAAGTTTCCACAGTCAGTGATGGTTTGGGGTGCCATGTCAATCTGCTGGTGTTGGTCCACTGTGTTTTCTGAGGTCCAAGGTCAACACAGCTGTGTACTAGGATGTTAGGCAGATCTTTGGTTGATTAAAAACTTCTTAATTATTGCCCTGATGGTAGGAATTGGGATTTTCAATGCTTTTCCTTACAGCCACTTTCTATTTTGAGAAGCTCAACAATGTTGGTCTGCACATCAGAACTCTATTTAAGTACACATAAGAGACCTTTTATTTCTATTATATTTTCTAAAAAGTACAGGTTTGAAGATCACAATCATTGTGGTAAGGATATCCCACACAAAAGCATATTTCTTTCCCACACGGATAACATGACTCATTATATGAGGGATTCCTCTGTGTTGAGGATTTCCCTGCCTGTATTAATCATAGTGGTAAGGATATCCCACACAAAAGGAATCCCCACTATGGAACTATTGTTTCCAGGAATAATAACTGTCATAGTATCAATACATAAGATTAACAGTATCTATTGTTTTGCATACGCAAACTTCTGTGTTTATTTGAAATGTTTGTTCAGACTCCATAGGCAAATGAATATAAACATGCTGACATGAATAAAACATAATGCATGTATTATTTTGAAATAACTGTTTTAAGAGTTTTTTAGGGAAGAATGTACTTGTTTGGCTTTAAATATGTGGTTTGTTAAGGCTAATTATAAGAAACAATGCACACACTTAGATATAACCACTTTATGTCAAAATAAGACATAAACTGGTATGAAAACATAATCTGTGGGAGTTTTTAGTGAGTATTATGGTGAAATTTAGAGTAATTCTCTGTCTGTGACCAATAATTATCAAGTTCTGATGACTGATGACCTGAAAAGTTAACTATTAAAAAGAATAGCTGAACATAAGTTTACAAATAAAATATATTGTGTATATTGTGTACAATTGTTACTGCCTTGTAGTATTATTTGAATAAATGTAAAATGCTTAACAGAGAGAAACAGAGAGAGAGATAAATAATTAAAAAGACAATTTTTTGGCAAATCCAGGTAATATACAATAGAACTATGATGGTCATTCTGGTCATTAGAATGAATTTTTTTTAATTTTTGAGATTTATATTCCATGGAAGCTGAATAAATAAGCTTTCTATTGATGTAGGTTGTTAGGATAGGACAATTTTTAGCCGAGATAGAACTATTTGAATATCTGGAACGTGAGGATGCAATTTTTTTTTTGTTGTTGAGAAAATCACCTTTAAAGTTGTCTAAATGAAGTTCTTTGCAATGCATATTACTAATCAAAAATTAAGTTTTGATATATTTTCAGTATAGGAAATTTTAATATGATCTTTACTTAATATCCTAATGGTGTTTGGCATAAAAGATAAATAATAATAGGATAATTTTGACCCATACAATGTATTGTATGACTGGTTTTGTGGTCCAGGGTTACATATGATGATTTTTAACTGTGCCACTTATGGTCCGATCTCTATAAAACTTGGCATGCTTGTTTAGAATCATCTGACACATGAGTTAGTTTTGTAAAGTTTTGAGTTTTCGATTAGGATTTATAGGCTTTTAGGTATAATTGGTCACTCCCCTTTTCTAAATGACCCCGTTAGCTAAACAAAGGACACAATTCGCAGTGGCTTGATCAAGACTGAGCAAAAAACCTAGGGCTAGTTCACAAAAATTGGCTTTTAACATAATTATGAACATTTAATGAATGATACTCATGATGAAGAGTTGCTCAGTATGAGATGATCTATCAAATTATATGAATATTAATAATACGTGATTACATAGGCATAAAACTTGTTAGTACCTAGTGTCTGATTTCTTTTAAAATTCTTACAGACCTCAGGCCATGAGTCGAACAGGTTCATTCGTTCCGATCAGCCTCCGTTAACCTTGTCTAATAGATGCTCAAATAATATTTGGTCAATGGCTGCCATGTTTTTTGAAATATGCGAATGTCCTCATAGACCCTTGTGACACATTGGACAAAGACAACGTTTTTATACCTCTTATAAGTGGCCAAGCTGTGCATTTTTTTGGATTTTACCAAAGATTGAACTCTTACATACATGTACCAAGTTTAGTGAAGATATCTCATTCCATTCATGAGTTATAGCCACTTTTGTATAAATGGCCCACCTTTTTAGAAAGTTTTGGCACCCCTTTGTGATAGTGAGTGTAAATTTGATAATTATTGATATTCAGTGTCCAGAGAATCTTTCTGCACTGATTTGGTCCTGGTCTGGTGAAAAACCTAGGACTTTTTTGCAAAAGTGTGTTTTTCAAAAAATCCAAAATATCCGAAAATTTTGCAGGCTCACAATCGAATCTGATCCTGAGCCGAGGCGTGAGCCAAAGATTCCAACGGCATAAGACACTTGAGGCTGTGATTGACGGTTTAGGAGTTATGCACGTTTTCATACTTTTTATTGCTGTAGCGCCCCGTCAGGCCGATTGGGGCGAGCTTTGGTGATGTTGTTGGCAGTGGGAATACTACCATCCCTCCAAGTTTCAAGTCTCTATGACTTACACTCCCTTTGTTGCCTTGGCCGCGACCCATTTTCAATGAGGGAAGGAGGTTCTCACCAAAGATTTGACGGTACATGGCCCCGTCCATAGTCCCTTTGATGCGGTCCCCTTAGCAGAAAAACCCCAAAAGTATAATGTTTCCACTTCCATGTTTGATGGTGGGGATGGTGTTCTTGGTGTCATAGGCAGCATTCCTCCTCCGCCAAAACTTGGCGAGTTGAGGTGATGCCAAAGAGCTCGATTTTGGTCTCATCTGAACACACCACTTTTACGCAGTTCTCCTCTGAACCATTCAGATGCTCATTGGCAAACCTCAGATGGGTCTGTACATGTGCCTTGCGGGCGCTGCAGGATTTCAGTCCTTCACGGTGTAGTGTGTTACCAATTGTTTTCTTGGTGACTATGGTCCCAGCTGCCTTGAGATCATTGACAAGATCCTCCCGTGTAGTTCTGGGCTGATTCCTCACCGTTCTCATGATCATTGAAACTCCACAAGGTGAGATATTGCATGGAGCTCCAGACCGAGGAAGACTGGCAGTTATTTTAAGTTTCTTCCATTTGCGAATAATCGCACCAACTGTTGTCACCTTCTCACCAAGCTGCTTGGTGTTGGTCTTGTAGGCCTTTCCAGCCTTGTGTAGATCTACAATCTTGTCCCTGACATCCTTGGACAGCTCTTTGGTCTTGGCCATGGTGGAAATTTTGGAATCCCATTTATTGACTACTTCTGTGGACAGGCGTCTTTTATACAGTTAACAAACTGAGATTAGAAGCACTCTCTTTAAAAGAGTGCTCCTAATCTCAGCTTGTTACCTGTATAAAAGACACATGGGAGCCAGAAATCTTTCTGATTGAAAGGTGGTCAAATACTTAATTCACTCATTAAAATGCAAATCAATTAATTTAATTTGTTGTTATATATATATTGTTGTCTCTCACTGTTCAAATAAACCTACCATCAAAATTACAGACTGATAATTTCTTTGTCAGTGGGCAAACGTACAAAATCAGCAGGGGATCAAAAATTTTTTTCCTCACTGTAAGTCTTGCTAAATAAAGTACAAGGATACGGAAAGCTGAAAGAGTTGTGTTAATGACACACAACCATTAAGTATTAGAATAGCAGCATTGAAAATATATGACACACGCACTCTGTGATAACCATGTCTACCATGTTAATTAAAATGCCCTTATCCACTCATGTCTGAGTGTACCTGTGTGTTTGCTTTCTGAGTGTGTGTATCCCACTCATCACTCAAGGAGGAAAAAGGCCCATTCCCTCTCCTAAATTGTCACAGGTCATTATGGAAAAACAGAACAGGCACAAACGCCGCTGCTGTTTGTATCATGCAAATTTGTCATGTAGGAAAGAGGTCGGTGGATTACGTCAGGTGAAATCCTCAGTGGCATCCCGATCATCAGGTATAAATATCAGTCCGAAGCACAACACAGCAATACTCCTGCTTTGCCTTACAAGAAATAAGCTGTACAAGGGTGCCACTAAACAAGTGAAGAATGAATATCTCTGCTCTGCTGGTGAGTAAATCTAATCTAGCAAATTTCGGTGTAAAATACGACAGCGGTATACTGTATGAGAGTCTACTAACTTGTGCTGTTTGAAACAGGTGTTTGTTTCTGCTGTCGTGTCTGTTTACGGGTATCATCATGGTCTGCCCTGCTCTGACTGCAATCATCCATGTAGTGAGGATCACTTTGAAAATGTCACAAAACAATTACGCAGGCACATGAAGTTTTCAGACTGCCAACAGAACAAGCACATATCACAAAAATCCAATCCAACTTGGAAATGCGAGTAAGTATTCCGACTATTGCTTCAGTTATTTTTATGCTAGTAACATTTCTTAAGTGTAGTAATATCAGATGAGAGGCTGTTGGGTGTTAAAGGGATAGTTCACTTTATGTTAAACAAAAGCAAGAAACAGGTAAATGATGACAGAATTATTATTGTCAAATACATATTGGCGATACTCAGATGTAAACAACAGCATGGATTGCATGGTTAATGTACTACTGAACATGTTGTTCTGCTAATTTATGCTGTCTAAACCCTGAAAAAAAAAATGTCTGGAAGCCGCTAAATCATATAGAGAAGGACTTAGTTAGCATGAAAAGGCTCAATATTTTGACAAACTAAAGTTAATAGGTGGTAAAGATATGTGACCAGAAATGATAAAACCACTAATAGAAATCCGGGTTCAGTTTGGGCAAACAAAAAAGCCTTTTGTTCCTCAGACAGTTTTTTGCACTCTTCTCTGTGACTTGGTATAACTTTTGACAGTCTATAACACTCCAAATGTTTTTCCTGATTAGTAAAGCCCAAAACATGACAATAATATACCATTTTCAGCAGCAATAATTAGTTTGTTCGGTTCAGTTCAGTTCGATTGAAGAAATACACAAAGGTTGCTTTTTAGGTGTTATCAGTATTTGTCTGCCAGTAGGAATTCAGTACATTCATTCAGTAGTGCTGTTTTAGACTGTGCAACTCTTTCTTTTCAACAGGTTAACTACAGATACAAGCATGATTGAGACGGTCTACAACGCCACATGTGACAAGTGCCGAGGTCCAAGTTATTTAAAGGAAGTGCCGATTTTGCAAACTATCAACATGTTTTTCAAACAGAGCTGCTCAAGCACGTACAATCACAGTCTCTTCATATTTTCCGTAAAACCCGTCACAATCTCATTAGGCTGTACGTGTGTACGGCAACGTCCAAACCGAGGACGTTAAACTCAATAATACGACCATCTCTGAGCTGCAGACTGTTCGCACAATTTATATGCAAGCGTAATGCTCTACATATTGTAACTTTGAAGTACAGCATGAGTTTAAGAACAATTTCTGGAAAGTTTTTGTTTTAAAGCCAAATAAATCTTAGTAGTGTTTAAGGTTTATATATAATATATATGTTATACATAGCTGAAAAATGACTGTTATTGTGTTTTTGTGAATTTATTCTTCATATAAAAGTAAATAAAGCTTGTTCAAATAAACCAAACAAATTCTGTCTTTATGAGAAAATACAATTGTGTTGCAGCTCATTCAGACGACCACAGTGTCACATTATAGTTATATACAGTTCAAGTCAAAAGTTTACATACACCTTGCAGAATCTGCAAAATATTTTATTTTACCAAAACAAGATCGATCATACAAAATGCATGTTTTTTTTTTATTTAGCACTTACCTGAATAAAATATTTCACATAGAAGACATTTACAGAAATTAGTACTTGAATTTGTAAAAATGACCCCGTTCAAAAGTTTACATTGATTACGTTGATTCTTAATACTGTGTTGTTACCTAAATGATCCACTGCTGTGTGTGTGTGTGTGTGTGTGTGTGTGCTAGTTTGTTTGTTTAGTGATGAGTCAAGACCCTTACTTACTGTGCTGTACAAAAATCCCTCAGGTCCCATAAATACTTTGGTTCCCCTTCGGGAACGTCGAGCTGCGTCAGAACGCTTTGGGAACGCCCTCTGTGTTTCCTATGCTCTGAATACATGTGAAATCAGTCCAAAGAGAAGCACGTGTGACGTCACGGGCAGGTGACGTCAGGAACCGGGAAGCTATAAAGCACGTGCCGTGAATGCAGCCGGCAGCTTCTGTCTTTCAGTCGCGCTCTGTGTGTGTCTTGTATTCCCTGTTTTTCGTGCCAGTTTGCACGGCTTTCTTTTGAGGGAATATGTCCAAAAGAAAATAAGCAGGCAATTTAGAACGTGTGTTCCTCGTCTCTTTACGAGCAGGGATTCACACGATCTCTGTTTTGTCTGTCTGGGAGCAAGCACAGGAGTCGGTTCTCGAGGGAGCTGACTGCCTGTAGTGTTTTCCCCGCGGCTCTGTCCCGTTTTTGCCGAGGCAGGACGGGCGCTGTGTTCGCGGGGGTTACACGTATATTTTATCGTATATTATCGTTCCCCAGGCGGAGAAGTCCTCGACGAAGAGGCCCTGACAAGGTTTAGAGCCGCTAAGGGCAGGCACCCGGGGCAATTCAATGTTACCACGGTGCCCTCGAGAGACTGACCTGCTAACCCCGCCACTGCGGTGCTTCGGGGGGCAGCAGTCTCTCGCGAGCCTCTCTCATTACATCCGCTCGTTTTACGTAGCGGCACAGAGGGGTTCGCCTCCTCTTATTCCATCAGAGGTCAACTTCGAGAGGCTGATCTCCTTAGTAGAACATTTTGGCAGCGTGAAACTTCTGTCAAATGTGTCTATGTTGGTCCTGCCTAAAAAAAAAAAAAAACCCTGCAGGTTGTGATTTTGCAATAAGAAGTGAAACTCTCTTGAGGTAGGTGGCCATCGAGGTGGCTCCTCTTCTTTTTCAGAGAGTTTGCCTTTTCTAGTGTTCACTTTTGGGGCAAAAGCGTACCTTATGCCAGCCTAGGGGGGATCTGATTATAATGCAGGCACATCTGTCTCCTGCTTGGTTCAGTCATTCCTCACCTCAGTCGAGAGTCAAATTAGGCTAGCAGTGAAACACCATCGGCTCAGGACCAAGGGGTTCTCCCCGAGGGGCAAACCCACTCCACATGTTCAGGGTCTCAAGGCGCTGCTCCGCCCCCTAGACTTGTGGAGACAAACCTTGGTTCCTGTTCTGGGCCCAGTCATGAGTGACCGTTTGGCCCTGGGTCTATGGGACACATGCCATCTTATTGGCTTTTTTATCGCCTGGAGACCAGACCGTGTTTCTGCTTGTGAAACATTTCCCTGGACCCGATAAGCCCACTTACGGTTAAACACTATTGTGGGTCTGTTGTCAGCTGCGTCCAACATAATATTTTTGGCCAGCTGTACAGCAGTTCCCTGTAGTGGTCCTCTACGAGGAAAAGCGTACACCGGGAAGCGAAACATGTTTGTTCTTTAGTGCAAACTGCACCCAGTTCACTGCCCAGTAGGTTGAGTGCTGGACCTTTTTGCAAGCCCGCCTTATGGCTGGTAACGCACACTCCATCGTTGCTTTCCATGCCCCCTTCGGTACTATCTCCCTCAGGAGACTTCCCCCGGTGTCATCCTTTCCCCGGAGGAAGGTAACAGGATTAAGTGGTTCTCCCCGAGGGGCGAACCCGCTCCACATGATCAGGGTCTCAAGGTGCTGTTCCCGCCCTTAGACATGTGGAAAGATCTTAACTCCTGTTTGGGGCCCGGTCATAGTGACTGTGCGGCCCTGGGTCTATGGAGCACGTACCATCTTATTGGTATTTCTATCGCCTACCACACCAGACCCTTGTGTGGTTCAAGGTCACACTCCTCTGGAAAGAGAGCAGTTCATATCCTGGACTTTTCATATAGGAGCAGTCATCCTGTCAAGACAGGGGCTGAGGCCCGGGGAATTGAGACCTCCATCCAGTGTGGTGGAACTCTTGGACCTATGGTCTTGTTGGTCATCCAGCTCCTCTGGGACTGGGGACCATGCTGCAGACACGGTCGAGACCCTCTCTGTATGCCAATCTTTCCCGAACACTCTGCTCCTGGGAGTTCTGAAGAGAGTGACGCCGAAACGGATTCCGCCTCCTGTTAGTAGGCCCCGTTCTGGCCGGATCTTTTAGATCTGATGCCTCACCTAGACGGCCCTCCTATGGAATTACCGTCAGGAGGGATCTCTTCTCACAAGTAGGGGGTGCCATCCTGCACCCTCGTCTGGAGTTTTGAAAGTTATGGGTGTGGCCCCTGAGGGGGCACAGTTCCTAGCTTTCGGTCTCTCAACCGAGGTTGCTGAGACCATCCTCCAATTCAGAGCTCCCTCCGCGAGGAAAGTGTACACCGGGAAGTGGAACTAGTTTGTTCTTTAAGTGCAGACAGCACCCAGTTCACTGCCCAGTAGGTTCATGCTCCCTTCGGTGCTACCTCCCTCGGGAGACTTCCCCTGGTATCATGCTTCCTCTATGGTGCGCTAGTGTTGTCAAAAGTCCCGGTACTTCGGTACCAAGTCGGTACTTAAAAAATTAAAACGTTACGGTACCAGGTTTTCTTTAGTACCGGTGGTACCGATTATTGGGTCAACCCGGTTCTTAGTGCGCTATGCGAAAGGTGCGCATTGCGCAGTTGTGCTCTCTTCATAAAGCACGGCCGGTGCAGTGGCTCTGAATCCACTTGTTGACAAGAAAGAGCCAGGCATGCTCCAAATATTGTGGATTTGCGGCTGAAGAAAGCGAACGTCATAGATCATCAAATAACTATTTGCAAAGTATGTCGTCTCTCAAAAGGAGGAAACACATCAAACTTGACAAAACCTTAAAGACCGACTCCAGGATCAAATGAAAGTTCAAGTAAGGCAATTAAATTTCATAGTTAGAGCTTCTGTTACGAACATTATTACATATTTTAATTTGAATGTCAGATTGAAATAAACATCACCGTTTGTGTAGTTAGTCGTTAGCATAAGTGCGGCTAACGCTAATATGCTGGGCCTTAGAATGAATTTGAACTATTTAATGCTCCTTTAACTTTTATTAGGGTAAAAAAAGAAGGACATGATGTATTTACTACTTTTACACACAAAACCTGTGTATCCAAAATATGTGTGTTAGAGAATGTACAAATGTGTCGTTAACAATGTTTATGTCCTTAATAACAGTCTGTCAGAAAACGTTCTTATTCTTGGCTGGATAACTCTAGCAGTTTTTTAAAATATTTATAAAATTAAATATGAACGCAGTTAGGATTAAATAAAAGTACAGTCAAATAAAACACGTTTAATCTCCTATTTAGTTTGGTAATACTTTACAATAAGATCAAATTCATGCATCATCTAGCATAAATAGAGTATGTGACCAATATATTTTTACAACATTAATTAATGTTTGTGAATGTTATTTAATACAAACACATGATCATTCATGTTTAACACATTTAAATGATTTTATGCATTAGTAAATGTTTAAATTAGCCTACCTTAAGAGGACTAGTTTCAATGTAACCGCTGTTTATTGTTAAATAATGTTATCTAACAAATTAAATCTTATTGTAAAGTGTTTTTAATACTGCAGTTTCCATCTGTGATAGACACTTGACTTAATATATGTAATCTTATCTAAATTTATTATAAAAGCTGAGGTTTGTTATTAACTGAAAATTAATATTTTTGCTGGTGTCAATGATCTAATGTTGCATCTGGTCAGACTTAGCCCACTGCTTATCTTAAGTATATTATATTTTCTTTTTACAGTTACAGATTGAGGAAGATCATGAAACACCCCAGCAAACTCTAAAACAGACAACAGTTACAGATGTTTTGCAGCAGCAGCAGAAATATGACAAACACTTTTGGGTGAAGCTTGTTTTCATTTTTTTAATGCCTGTAATTTTTTTTAGTTGTTATTTAATTACTTAAATGTTTGCAATACTTTTATTACTTGTGGAATTTTATTTTGTTTAACATTATTAATAAAAAATAGTGCATTATTTAATTAATATGTTAACGTGTTTTACTTTGGTACCGAAATTGGTACCGAGAACCGTGGATTTTCACTGGTATTGGTACCGAATACTGAAATTTTGGTACCGTGACAACACTATGGTGCGCTGAGGCTGGGGCCTTCGGTGCACCTACCTGGCTGTGATGTTCCTTTCTAAGGAGAGTTGGATACTTACAGGCCCTTCTGTGGCCTTCCTTTCTTTACTCGATTGATCAAGCAGTTTGCACCTATAATTAGGGTTCACACCCTAGGTGCCCTTTACAGCACCACAGCCCGTAGTGCGCCAGGCCTTCTGTCCTCTCTCTAGGAACCGGAACACTAGAAGTTTATGTGTATGTGTCCAGTGTGAGCACTGGATGCATACGACCACAGATCTGCCCTGTGGAGGAAGGCGGACCAGTTTGTTAAGCTTGGTCCCCTTAAGGTGCGTTCACACCGGACGCGACTTGCGCGGAAAAAACACGCTATTCGCGCGTAGTTTAACGCTTGAACATTTGAGTTTACTCGCGCCATTCGCGCGGTAAAATTCGCGTCATTCGCGTGTGACATTTTCTTCACAACAGACGCGAATTCGCGTCAAGGGAGGGGCTTCTGCCACTCGTCAGCGGGAAAGTAGTTGTAAAATAGGTGAATGAGCTCAATTTGCCAGCTTTAGCTTGCTTGTAGTCTCAATATGTATGTATATGTAGGTCAAATTGAGTAAAGAGCGTTTTTTAAAACTAACCAGATTGTCCGACCTCTTCACTCACTTTATTCCTAGCAAGATCCCTTTTATTCCAAAAGTCCAAAGACGTATCGTACAGCTCCGAGGAACCACAGACAGCAACGGTGATTTTGTCCGCCATTGTTGTTTCGGATTTCTGCCTCCGTCACAACTAGAGCAAGCTCCTGATTGGTTAACGCGGCGCGGATTTTCGCTAAAGTTCAGATTTTTGAACTCGCGCGAATGGCGCAGCAATCGCTTGAAACACTCAATGCGCGCCGCGCCATTCACGCTATTCGCGCGTTTCGCGCCGCCTCATTCGCGCGTTTCGCGCCACAGGATGGCTATTCGCGTCTTTGCATTGACTTAACATGTAAATCACTCGCGCTTGCCACTTCATTCGCGTCTGGTGTGAACGCACCTTTACAGAAGTCTTCCAGCTTCTAGGTAAGCCTAGCGGTGATTATGGATGCCATTTTTGCTTTCTTTGAGTCCTCTGGTATCCCCTCGCTGATGGAACCCAAGGCTCTAAGTTTTCCTGACAGAGTCACCTCTGCAGGTTACTTCAAACGCTGGGAATGATCCACGCCACTCCTGGCAGCAGCCACTACTCCTGGGCTACTTTCGCCCTTTTTACCAGTGGGCTGCGGCCCCTTCTCTATCCTGCCTAACCAGCAGCCACTACTCCTGGGCTACTTTCGCCCTTTTTACCAGTGGGCTGCGGCCCCTTCTCTATCCTGCCTAACCAGCAGTCACTACTCCTGGGCTACTTTCGCCCTTTCCAAGAGTAGGCTGAGGCCACTCTTTTTACTCGGGCTACTTTCGCCCTTTCTACAAGTCGGCTGAGGCCGCTCCTTTTCTGCTTTATTAGCGGCAATTATTCTGGGCTACGTTCGCCCTTTTCCTCTACCTGCTTCACACATAGCAGGGCTTTGGAATTCTGGCGGCGTGGGTATATCGTTCCCAAAGCGTTCCAACGAAGCTCGACGTTCCTGATGGGGAATGCCTCGGGTTTCGTATGAAACCCTAGTTCCTCGAGGGAACGAGACGCTGCGTCGCCTACCACAATTCCGGCCTTCCTGCAGAGCTCCTGGTGGCAGAAGCTGCCGGCTGCATTCACCGCACGTGCTTTATAGCTTCCTGGTTCCTGACCCGTGACGTCACACGTGCTTCTCTTTGGACTGATTTCACATGTATTCAGAGCATAGGAAAAACAGAGGGTGGTCCAAAAGCGTTCCGACGCAGTGTCTCGCTCCCTCGAGGAACTAGGGTTTCATACGAAACCAGAGGCGTTTTTGTGTATTTGAACCCTTTTCAACAATGACTGTGTGATATTGGGATCCATCTTTTCACACTGAGGACAACTGAGGGACTCATATGGAACTCACAGATGGTTGAAACGCTCACTGATGCTACAGAAGAAAACACAATGCATGACGAGCTGGGGGGTAAAAACTTTTGGAATTTGAAGATCAGGGTAAAATTCACTTATTTTATCTTCTGGAAAACATGTAAGTATCTTCTGTAGCTTCTGAAGGGCAGTACCAAATGAAAAAATATATGATACTTAGACAAACTAAGAAAAATGTACACATCTTTATTCTGTTCAAAAGTTTACACCCCCAGATCTTAATGCATCGTTTTTCCTTCTAAAGCATCAGTGAGCGTTTGAACCTTCTGTAATAGTTGCATATGAGTCCCTCAGTTGTCCTCAGTGTGAAAAGATGGATCTCAAAAATCATACAGTCATTGTTGGAAAGGGTTCAAAAACGCTGGAAAACCAAATAATTTGTGAGACCTAAAGGATTTCTCTGAAGAACAGCAGGCAGTTTACCCGTTCAGGACAAATAAGGGACTCATGAACAATTCTCAACAAAAAACACATCTGTGGATCATTTAGGTAACAACACAGTACTATGAATCAAGTTTATGTAAACTTTTGATCACAGTCATTTTTATAAATTCAGCTCTTGTGGACTATATGTAAATGTCCTTTATGTGAAATATCTTATTCAAGTCAGTAATTAAAATAAATAAAAATAACATGCATTTTGTATGATCCATCTTATTTTGGTCAAATAATTACCATTTTGCAGATTCTGCAAGGTGTATGTAAACTTTTGACCTCAACTGTATTACATATTCTATTGATTTGTCTGTTCAGACTCATTGAACTTGACACATATGAGGGAATCCCTTGCGTCTAGAGTAAAAGTGATCTTCTTTGTGTTCTGTATTAATCATTGTGGTAAGGAAATCCCACATAAAAGGAATCCCCACTACGGAACGGGAATTTCCAGGTGCAATGATCAGAGTTCAATAACATAAACAAACAGTACCTAATGTTTTGCATATGCAAACTTAAAATGTTTACTTAGACTCAAAGAAATAAACTAAATACATTACAGTACTACTCGGAAATGTCTAGTTTCATCACAAATTTGTTCAATTTTTACTCATTTTTTTGTTTTAACTATATCCTTTGTGTTTGTAAATTTTGAAATATAATGTCCAGAATTAAATAACTTACTTATACAAGTTTTCAGTGATTTTAGAAAATATATTTGTGAAAGTGCATGATAATTCAACAGTTATGACAATTAACATACAAATAAATTCTTCACACACAAACTAAATGTCACCAGTAATAATACAAGAAGAAAAAAACAGGTATGAACAGATAGAGAGAGAGAGAGAGAGAGCAGATGAAAGCACAGCTGTACTCAAAGTACTGGACATCAGTTATATTTGTAGGATATCTGTAGATAAGTTGTTAATATGATCTCAGCAGCTCTACAATACAGCCGTATCCCTTATCTGCTGCTGGCGCCCTTCCCAGCCTTCCTGTCATAATTCATAAATGGAAGATTAGCTAAATCTGCTCAACTCCACAGAAGAGATCAGAGGAAATTTATGTTATGATATCCGTTTCCTATTCTCTTGAGGATTTGCTCTCCTTCACCTCTGACCTTTGAAATAAACCACAGAGGTACTGTAGCCAAAGACACAACTGAAATGTAATGAAACAAAAATAAAACACAGTAATACTGAGTGAAATCAGGTCTGTACACTGTAAAAAGTTTTCACCAGATTTAACTTACAATTTTAAGGCTGCTGCTAAACTTAGGTTTTTAAGCTAAATCAGCTTAAAACTACAAGTCATTTTAACTTATTACAATAAAAATGAGTTGATTTAACTTAAAATTTTTAAGGCAGCTGCTGAACTTAGGTTTTTAAGTTAAATCAGCTTAAAACAAGTCATTTTAACTTATTACAATAAAAATGAGTTGATTTAACTTAAAATTTTAAGGCAGCTGCTGAACTTAGGTTTTTAAGTTAAATCAGCTTAAAACTACAAGTCATTTTAACTTATTACAATAAAAATGAGTTGATTTAACTTAAAATTTTAAGGCTGCTGCTGAACTTAGGTTTTTAAGTTAAATCAGCTTAAAACTACAAGTCATTTTAACTTATTACAATAAAAATGAGTTGATTTAACTTAAAATTTTAAGGCAGCTGCTGAACTTAGGTTTTTAAGTTAAATCAGCTTAAAACAAGTCATTTTAACTTATTACAATAAAAATGAGTTGATTTAACTTAAAATTTTAAGGCTGCTGCTGAACTTAGGTTTTTAAGTTAAATCAGCTTAAAACTACAAGTCATTTTAACTTATTACAATAAAAATGAGTTGATTTAACTTAAAATTTTAAGGCAGCTGCTGAACTTAGGTTTTTAAGTTAAATCAGCTTAAAACAAGTCATTTTAACTTATTACAATAAAAATGAGTTGATTTAACTTAAAATTTTTAAGGCAGCTGCTGAACTTAGGTTTTTAAGTTAAATCAGCTTAAAACAAGTCATTTTAACTTATTACAATAAAAATGAGTTGATTTAACTTAAAATTTTAAGGCAGCTGCTGAACTTAGGTTTTTAAGTTTAATCAGCTTAAAACTACAAGTCATTTTAACTTATTACAATAAAAATGAGTTGATTTAACTTAAAATTTTAAGGCTGCTGCTGAACTTAGGTTTTTAAGTTAAATCAGCTTAAAACTACAAGTCATTTTAACTTATTACAATAAAAATGAGTTGATTTAACTTAAAATTTTAAGGCAGCTGCTGAACTTAGGTTTTTAAGTTAAATCAGCTTAAAACAAGTCATTTTAACTTATTACAATAAAAATGAGTTGATTTAACTTAAAATTTTAAGGCTGCTGCTGAACTTAGGTTTTTAAGTTAAATCAGCTTAAAACTACAAGTCATTTTAACTTATTACAATAAAAATGAGTTGATTTAACTTAAAATTTTAAGGCAGCTGCTGAACTTAGGTTTTTAAGTTAAATCAGCTTAAAACAAGTCATTTTAACTTATTACAATAAAAATGAGTTGATTTAACTTAAAATTTTAAGGCTGCTGCTGAACTTAGGTTTTTAAGTTAAATCAGCTTAAAACTACAAGTCATTTTAACTTATTACAATAAAAATGAGTTGATTTAACTTAAAATTTTAAGGCAGCTGCTGAACTTAGGTTTTTAAGTTAAATCAGCTTAAAACAAGTCATTTTAACTTATTACAATAAAAATGAGTTGATTTAACTTAAAATTTTAAGGCTGCTGCTGAACTTAGGTTTTTAAGTTAAATCAGCTTAAAACTACAAGTCATTTTAACTTATTACAATAAAAATGAGTTGATTTAACTTAAAATTTTAAGGCAGCTGCTGAACTTAGGTTTTTAAGTTAAATCAGCTTAAAACAAGTCATTTTAACTTATTACAATAAAAATGAGTTGATTTAACTTAAAATTTTAAGGCAGCTGCTAAACTTAAGCTTTTAAGTTGAAACTGGTGAAAACTTTTTACAGTGTAAGACTATGATCTGTCCAGTGACAGATACACCGATTTATTTTTATTGTAATAAGTTAAAATGACTTAAAATTTTAAGTTAAATCAGCTTAAAACTACAAGGCAGCTGCTGAACTTAGGTTTTTAAGTTGAATCTGGTGAAAACTTTTTACAGTGCAGGCTGAGCTCAATCATGCTTAGATTCAAAGAAAACTGAGTGTTAAAATGAATATCAAATCAAAAATGGATGTTATTACTGTGTTTTGCCTTTGGAGTGCATTATTGAAAAATCACAGTGTAAATAAACCAAATAGAACTGCTTTACTTCCATTTTCTCTCTTTCACAAAAGATTCATTACAAAAAATCCTAGGCACTTTAATTCAATGTGTGTGAATTGATTTTATATCCATTAGACCTGCTATTTCAGTTTGTTTCAGGGGCTCTCAAACACAAACATAAAACAAAGCCTTGGAAAAATCTCCAATTTATGTGTGATGTACAAATATCTCCTGAGTACATGAGTGGGACGCTTGTCATGTAGCAAAATCCACTTCCTAACGGCTTTTTCTACGTGATTGCAGATCGCTTCCTCTAGAGGGCGGCTCTAGCATACTGCTTCAAAATCTGATTAAACACAGTATATTCCTGGAAAATAATGTCTTTAGGAATACTATCATAGAAATATAAGACATACATTTGTTGACAACATTATCAGCACATTATGTAAGTAAATAGAAGGATGTATTGATTGAGACTATAGTATGGAAAATACATCAGTCTATAAAGGACAAAGCAGCCGTTCCCAAACTGGCTGCTGACATACAACACAACCTTTTCACACAGCGTTAACAGAGAGTGTCTGCACTGAAACATTAATGAAGCAGACATGGATGAATTGAATTGGGAATGGGATGTTTTATAATGTTGCATAGATTGTGGGTGCTGGAAGGAAAAACTTTTCAGATAATCAAGATACAGTATACACCGCATGGTCATGCTACTAGCTGTCAATGAGAAATGAAGACAGAATATAACATTTTATGTCAATTAATGCAAACTGTGAAATCAGCACATATGTGCTCACCAAGGCTGCATTTCATTGATTAAAAATACTGTAAAAAACGGTAATGTTGTGAAATATTATTAGAATTTAAATTTGTTTTCTATTGTAAAATATTTTCTGAAATATAATTTATTCCTGTGATGCAAAGCTGGATTTTCAGCATCATAACTCCAGTCTTCAGTGTCACACGATCCTTCAGAAATCATTCTAATATGCTTAAAACATTTCTTATCATCTGCTTTTTTTTATGATGAAAGAAAGTTTATAAGAGCAGCATTTGTGAGATTATAACTGTCACTTTTGATCAATTTAATGCAACCTTGTTGAATAAAAAGTATACATTTCTTTAAGAAAAATACTTTTGAATGGAAGTGTGTATTATATATATATTAATACCATGATGTCTTAAAAAATAGTTTACCTTAATATAAAAAAACCTTTACACAGTCAAAAGTTTTGATTTTTAATGTTTTTAAATAAGTCTCTTCTGCTCACCAAGCTTGTATTTATTTGATATAAAAAATGTGAATATTTTTACTATTTAAAATGACTGTTTTCTATTTGAATACATTTTAAAATGCAATTTATTCCTGTGATTTTAAAGTTGAATTATTCCAGCCACATGATCCTTTACAAATCATTGTAATATTCTTATTTACTGCTCAAAAATACATTTTTTTGTATTAAATTGAAAACAGCTAGTTTAAATTTTTTCAGGCTTCTTTGATGCATAAAAAGTTCAGAAGAACATTATTTATCTAAAATAGAAATCTTCTGTAACATTATAAATGTCTTTATCGTCACTTCTGAACAATTTAAAACATCCTTGCTAAATAAAAGTATTAATTTCTATAATTTCTTTGCCCCCCCAAAAAAGATAATGTTACAAAAGTTTGTTACAGATAAATGTTGATCATTGGATCTTTTTTTTTCATCAAAAGTCCTGAAAAATTTGATTATTGATGATCAAATATTAATATTAATAATAATAATAATAATAAATGTTTCTTGAGTATATTAGACTTATAAATAATTAACATGAAAATGTCAAAACATAAGCCAATCAGAATGACTTCTGAAGGATCATGTGACTCTGAAGACTGGAGTAATGATGCTGAAAATTTAGCTTTGATCACAGGAATAAATTACATTTTAAAATATATTAAAATTATAAAAAACTACAACATTTCAACTACAATATCAAAATTCTACTGTTTTTGCTGTGCGTTAGATCAAATAAATGCAGATTTGGTGAGCAGAAGAGATTTCTTTAAAAAAACATTAAAAATCTTACTGTTCACAAACTTTTGACTGGTATTTTACATCATTACTTCTTTCCTGTGGAGGATTTAAAAAAAGGGAAAAGTAAGAACACCACGATGGCACTGAAAACGTGCTTTTCTCGAAATCAGCTCTAATATAGAGCACTCTTCACAGTAAAATCAAGCAAACAACAATAAACATATTAGGTTTGAATACTAAGGTTACATTTAGTCAGTCACTCAAGAACACTTTCTGAGTACGCTACTAAGAAAGCACAGATTATATTATGTAATCTGTGCTAATGACTATATTATTATTGCATAAGGTTTACATAAAAAACATTTTTTGTTTAGTTTTTTTTGTTTTAAAGTGCTTTAGTGTTACAGTGAATGGTAGGTTGTTCTATACAAAAGGAGAAGTCTAAATTAAATAAAAGTTATTTTTGGTAAATAGATACGGAATGTTAAGAACCATGCATGCACACTTGTACATTATACACAAGTAGGAGTTAAACTCTTCCCTTGTCGTTTAGAGTGTTTAGACCTTCTGTTTTCAATAAAAGAAGATCCGTGCCGTTTTCCCCAGCAGTATTCTCATGGTGGTCACAAAAACAGACAGCCATGAAAAAAAAAATGCCGCCGGCCAGATTGCTATAAAAAGCATCATTTGGAACGTCAGTTCTTCCTTAGAGCTTCGTGTTGATGTGTACTCGCTCTGATACCTCAAACTGCAATGACGGGAACGCAGAATCCCACACTTTCGCCTGCTTTACGCATCTTATCTGCATATTCACGACGGCCCTGAGCCCTCCGCTCTATCCACGTCAGCTCTGCTGCACCAGTCTGCGGTAGTGGGGCATGACTTTACTCTCCGGTAGGTAAAGTGCCATTTCTAGAGCCACCAAGATGGTGAACTCGAAAGCAATCAGCTCCCGACGGCTAATCCGAAACCTCTCTTCCAGTTTCTGGGGGCAGAGAAAAAACAGATAGATATACATTAGGTATAGATAGATAGAGGATTGGCCTGACACATACAGTCAAGCCTGAAATTATTCATACCCCTGGCAAATTCTGACTTAAAGTTACTTTTATTCAACCAGCAAGTTTTTTTTTTTTATTAGAAATGACACAGATGTCTCCCAGAAGATAATAAGAGGATGCACAAGAGGCATCATTGTGGAAAAAATTATTACTCATCTTTTATTTACATTTGAACAAAAAGTGGCATGTCCAAAATCATTCAATTAGTTTCCCTGGTCCACCGGCTGAAAAACACCCCCAAAACATTAGGTTCCCACCACCATGTTTGACAGTGGGGATGGTGTTCTTAGGGTTGAAGGCTTCTCCTTTTTTACAACAAATGAAGGCTTCATTATTGTGGCCAAACAATTACATTTTTGTTTCATCTGACCATAAAACAGAAGACCAGAAGTCTTCTTCTTTGTCCAGATGAGCATTTGCAAAGGCCAAGCAGGCTTTTGTGTGCCTTATCTGGAGAAGTGGTGTCCTCCTTGGTCTGCGTCCGTGGAACCCAGCGGTGTGCAGTGTCCATTGGACTGTCTGCCTTGAGATGTTGCCACCAGCAGAGCCCAGATTCATCAGGATGGCCTTGGTGGTGATACTTGGATTCTTTTTTACCTCTCTCACTATCCTCCTGGCCAGCACAGGTGTCACTTTTGGCTTCCGACCACGTCCTCTGAGATTTTTCACAGTGCGGAATTTCTTGTATTTTTTAATAATACTTTGCAATGTAGCCACTGGAATAGGCTTTATGCCGAACGTCACATGACCAAACCGAAAACCATGTCTCATTACTTCCGCCTTTCGAAAGCAATAAGCAATAGCTAGCTAGGTTAGCATAACGATAGCTATCGCCGTCAGTCCATTACCGTAAGCTAATAACGTGAAACTGTATTGTTAACGTTATTTTTCTCGCTGACAATCTGATATGAACAAGATAATAAATTTAACCAATTAAAAGAACAAAGGGATGAAGTGAAAACTTAAAATTGGCGTCAGTTCATTTGCCGCAATCATACTGTTACCAGAGACACTGCTGTTACCGCGCTGTCTTCGAAAGGCGGAAGTAATGAGACATGGTTTCCGGTTTGGTCATGTGACGTTCGGCATAAAGCCCATTTCATTTAGATATGGTCTTATAGCCCTTTCCTGACTTGTGAGCAGCCACAATGCGCAGCCGCAGGTCCTCAGTGAGCTCCTTTGTCTTAGCCATGACTGTCCACAAACCAACAGCAGAGAGCTTCTGTTTTTCACCTGTTGAGTTGATTAAAACAGCTGTTCCCAATGAATCAGGGTAATTAGGATGCTTTAGAACAGCTTGGACTATTTGGAATGGTATAGAACTTTGGATTTTCCCATAGACTGTGACAGTTTGCAAAGGGTGTGAACAATTTTGGACATGCCACTTTTTGTTCAAATGTAAATAAAAGCGGAGAACTTTTTTTTTCCACAATGATGCCTCTTGTACATCTTATTATCTTTTGGGAGAAGCCTGTGTCATTTCCGGTCAAAAAAACCTTGCTGGTTGAATAAAAGTAACTTTAAGTCAGAATTTGCCAGGGGTATGAATAATTTCAGGCTTGACTGTATAAATAATCAACATAAGAAAATTTCTAAACACCTAATTAGAATGATTTCTGAAAGATCACGTGAAACTGAAGACTGTAGTAATGATGTTGAAAAGTCAGCTTTGCATCACAGAAATATATTACATTTTAAAATACAAAACAGCTATTTTAAATTGTAAAAAAAATTCATGATTTCTATTTTTACTGTATTTTTCATTAAATAAATGCAGCCTTGGTGGGCAAAAGAGGCCAATCTTTCCGACTTTTAAATGGTAGTGAATTGGAAAATCTGTCTGTGAGCATCACTCACGTCAATCAGTTGCTTGACCTCTTGTTTCTTCAGGTCGCTGCTGATCTTGGCGGCGAGTAGGACGCATGCGGCCGCCACCAGCTTCCTGTTCTGCTTGTTGAGACGCCCCTGTAGGACCAGCTTCTCAAAGTATACAAACGCCATGGCTATAGTGACCGGCTGCAGGGAAGACTCCTCTCCTACTGAACGGATTTCTCTCTTCAAACTGGTGACAACAAAGGAAGAACAGAGTCATATTCGTGCACAAATGTGACCACAAAACCAGTCTTAAGGGTACTTTTTCAATTGAATGCTTAATAAATAAGCTTTCCATTGATGTATGGTTTGTTAGGAAAAGTCAATATTTGGCTGAGATATAATTATTTGAAAATCTGGAATCTGAGGGTGAAAAAAAAAAATCTAAATACTGAGAAAATCGCCTTTAAAGTTGTCCAAATGAAGTTCTCAGCAATGCATATTACTAATCAAAAATTAAGTTTTGATATATTTACAGCAGAAGAATTACTAAATATCTTCATGGAACATGATCTTTACTTAATATCCTGATGATTTTTGTACTTTAAAATGTAACTCTGCACTTCATTCAGGTCGTTTTCATAAAGGTATCTTTTGAAAAATGTTGTTTAATCTGGTTATTCCACACATAATAACAATATGACCATATTCTGATTAACATCAGAATGTTCCAGTATATGTAAACAGTTATTGAAGTAAAAAAATGTTTAAAATATTCACATACCTTCTGATTTTGCTTAGTGTGAGTTTAATGTGGGGGAATTTTTCCTTAAAGGTCTCATTCATGTCCTTCTTCAGGTCCGACGGTTTGACGTATTCTATTACTGTTGTCTGTGAAACAGCCACAGTGAGCGAAAGACTAAATACTAAGAATTTACATTCGTATGATATTCAGCAATAAAAACATTTTACAGTGTACATGTGTATAAGCAGTATTATCCAGTGGTCAGTAATGATGTCAGTTGGATAAGTTATGTTTATCCGTGTCTGTAGGTCAGACCACCCTGCTTTCAGTGCAGAGGCTTAATCACACAGATAGCCATTCATCCCTACTTATGTGTCTGATGGGTAAATTAATGTACAAAAACAAGAAACAAGACCATCCTGGGCTGCATTAAACATCCCACAACATAAACATAGATTTGTGAAAAGGTAAATGGCTTATCAGCTGTGTAATGTGGTATGACTTAAAGGGAACCCAGGGTTTTAGGACTTATATGAGTTGATAAGAAATTATGTCTCTTGCTGAAATATAAAAAAAAATCCATTGTTTTATACATATTTTGGACTATGGGTGGTGCCATCATTTTGATGACGTCAAGTGGTTGTACTCTGGCGCTACCTGTTGCTATTTTTACCCTAGCAAAACTCAGAAAAATAAAACACTGATACGATGCCACATTGTGCGGCTTTTGGTTGTAATTTTCAGTTGAAGGGCAACAAGAGAAGTGATGCAAATCTTCACTACTTTCCTAGTGATAAGAAAAGGAGAAAAGAATGGGAAGACGCCTGCATACAAATAAACCTTCCTAAAGACCCGCGTCTTTGTTCTCTCTACTTTAGCCCCGATGCCTTTAAGGTTTTAAGTAGACCACAGCTACTGAAAGAGCTTACAAATGGCAGAGACAAGAAACGCTAGATGCCATCCTGGCAGGATGTGAACATGCCGACGCTTGTCAAGACGCCGCAGCCACTGAAGGAGTTTCTCAGCACAGATTTCACTCAAAATCAGGGGGCGTTTAAACTCCCTGTGGGGGAAAATCGATGGTAAGGCATTTGGTTTAATGAGCAGGTCATAGGGCTTTTTGATTTTTTTTTTTCAGTTTGTAACGTAGCTATCCTTCAGTGTAAGCAGTCTGCAAAGTTGTTCATCAAAAAAAATGCATTATACATAAAGATATTTTTCTTAAAAGAAAGTCAACTCAGAATCGCCTTAACAAACTGGCATTAAAATAGTTCTGATAATTCGTTGTGATCCCACTATTTCCTAAAAATATGTTGATTAGACTGTCATTCCAATTACGTTAATACGTTACGTTAATAATAAAGAATATAACTTAGAGATATTTTGGTTTACAAACTGTTGTTTCATCAGTAAGTCACCTTAGCACTCTGTTAACATATCCACCATTATGGTTGTTATGCGTTTACAGTTTAGCAGCTAAATTTTAGCTGTGGGCACGATTTGCTTGCATAAGTGTTAAAATGTTTTTCCGTCATTATTTTAAGAACGGATTGTAGCATTATTTTATTGTTTTATGGAAAGGTTCTCAGGGTTGCCAGGTTTTCACAACAAAACCCATCCAATTGCTACTCAAAACTAGGCTAATAGTGTTTCAAGGGGGGTCGCGTTCCACTCAAGTGTTCCTCTCTGTACCAATCACAAATGGTTTGGCCAGCTGACCAATCAGAGCAGAGTAAGCTTATGGAAGGGAGGGGTTTACAGACATTTCAAACAAATAGTGTCGAAATAATTGACAAATGACTATATGTATAAATGTTTATTCTGAGAAAATTGCAATGTTTTCTGACCTAAGATGCATTTAAACCTGTTGTAGGGGACTCCAACACAATATTAGGACACTTAAAAAACAAACAAACATATGATCTGCTCTTTAAGCCTATGCTTATATCCATCAACACCTGTAAGCTCTTTCAGTAGCTGTGGTCATCGTATCAGTATTTTATTTTCTAAGTTGTGCGTTGATAAAAATAGCAACAGGTAGCGCCAGTAGCTCACTGAGCGCAACTATTTCACATCATCGAAATAATGGTGCCCCCCATACTGCCCTCCAAAGGCAAAGCGCAGTAACTGCACATTTGGTCAAAATTGAGTTAAGGCTTAAAATGGACTTTGTGACAACTGTTTTGTCTTGTGGCAAAGTCTCCTGGTTCAATGTTGTCCCGTTTCAGAGAAAAGTTCAGAGAAACAAGAGCGTCAACATGTTCGACTAGCTGTTGTAAAAACTTTAAAGGCATTTTTCTCAGTTTCAGCGTTCGCGTAGTTACTGCTCTTTGCCTTTGGAGGGCAGAATAGTCCAAAATATGTATAAAATGATGTGGATTTTTTAAATAACGCAAATCTTTTTTTTTAAGTAGGGTTTGCTACTACGCATTTTAGAGACATCATTTACATAATTTTTAAGTCTCTTGCATTACCCTTACATATACACTGCATGTCTCACCATGTATGAGGCGAAGATGAGCACTCTTTTGTGTTTTCCACATGGCCACCGTGGGTCACTGAGCATATTAGGATCATAGTCAGTGTCTTCAACGCCTGAAAAACACACACAAGGACACAGCTGTCAGATGAGCCAATCAAACCATAGACAACACAACTGAATGTGGTGCGTATAAGTGTGTTTTTGAGACGGTGGTAATCCATCTTCTCACACTGACTAGGCATAGCTATATGGAAGTAGTTCACCCAAAAATGAGATATCTGTCACCTATCAGGGTGAGTAAATGATGACAGAATTTTTATTTTTGGCTGAACGTCGCCTTTAAGACAACACACATAAAAACCGCAATTAGTACTCAGTACGTACAATCAGCGACACACTCGGTTGACACAAGTGTTGACACTAATGTAGGCTTGCTAAATAAGGTACAAGAATACAGAGAGCTGAGTTGATGACTCACACACTCACCAAGTATTAGAATACAGGAATAGCAGCATTAGCAATTATGACACACATACACACGCACACATCTGTGCCTGAAATACTGTGATAATAACCGTGTCTACCAAGTTGATTGAAATGTCCCTACCCACTCTGTGAATAATACAGCATTAAAACCTTTATTAAGCTCCCATCAGTTACTACACACTTTTTGTGTGTTTGTTTTCTGAGTGTGTGTGTGTATGTGTTGCATGCTTGTGTGATTTAATTTCACCATTTAGACATGAATGAAAGAGAATTTCAGCGTGTCCACAGTCCAGAATTAGTGTTAAAATGCTTTTAGGCGGTACCACACACACGCACACACTTTTAATGTCTTACAAAGTCAAAAAAGGTCACAAGAAAAGGATTCGGTTTTAGAAAAGAGTTACAGATGTTGTCAGATTTCAGTGTGGCTGAGATTTAAGTGGTTGCAGAACTGAACAGAGTAAGTATGTGTGTGTCATTGGTTTGCTATGTGTATGTGTGTGTGTGTGTGTGTGTGTGTGTATTATATATAAAACATACTGTACACATGAACAAAACATGGCTAAACCTTTTTTATAGCACACATACTGTGCCATAATCACAATAAACTTTGTGCTTTGTTACTTTTGATATGAAACAAATTTCAAACAGATTTCAAATCCTGTCAATTTTATTACAAAATTCAAACAATAAATTGTATAAATGTCTTGTGTGCTATTTAAATTGCAATTGAAACAGGAACTGAATTTAACATTTTGAACTTTTAATTTTCGGACTTGGACTTTTGGATTAACAGGATACTGTACCTTATATATATGCAAATGAATTGATATTGAATCAAAATTAGAATTAAATCAAAAGCTTGTGAACTGGAATAAAACTGAATTATGAAATCTGTGTCAATACACAGACCTAGTGGACACAGTTCACCATGACCAAAAAGAAGAATGTACATATTTATTTAAAATTCAATTGCAAAAACTTAATGTTGGGTTTAATTTATTCCCACTAAATGAAAACTTTTTTACTTTTTCAAACACATTTCTTTTGCTCACCAAGGCTGCATTTATTTGATCAAAAATACAGTAAAAACAGTAATATTATGAATTATTTTTGCAATTTTAAATACCTATTTTCTATTGTTGTTTTCTAAAGTCAGTTCAGAAATCATTCTAATGTACTTATTTGCTGCCCAAGAAACATTCCCTATTATTATTAATGTTGAAAACAGTTATACAACTTCATACTTTTGTGGAAACCCTTTGGTACCTTTAAAAATGTCTTTACTGTAACATTTTATCAATATAGAGCATCCTTGCGCAATAAAAAAAAAAAAATCCTTTTGAATAATAGTGCTTTTTATGTACATATTTTTATTATTAAAATATAAAAAAATCTAGTAACACCAAATAAGACCAAGAAAGTGTATGTAATAAGGGTTAGTCTCCATTCAAAATGAAAGAACAACAATTTCCTAAATTTAAGGTTAGTGCTTAGTCCTATTTGAAGTTATAACAGGAGTAGAAGGACAGTTTTTAAGCAAATTTCATAAATTAATTGTATTCTGAAGCACATTACAAAAAAAAAAAAATGTTATGAGATTTTTGAAAGAACTCTCACGGTATGAGAAATTTTATTTCACGGTAACAATATCTTTCACGATATAGTTTTTTATATAGGTAGTTATTCCAGAAAATGTACAAAAGGGCTTTATATAATAAATAAGCTTGAATATTTAAGAAAAGAAAAGGACTTGATCTTATTTGATTATTTTGTATTTTATTTTTAACCTTACACTTACACCTGACACAGTTTGCAAATCACTTTTTTCTGCTCGTTGTCAGATTTTGCAAAACCGAACCAAGTCCACACAACAGATGTTGCACCTCTTTTAATGACGTGAGTTGGCCTTCAGCTCGTCTGCATTTCGGGGTCTCTGTTCCCTCATCTTCCTTTTCACAATACCCCATAGATTTTCAATGGGGTTTAAGTCAGGCGAGTTTGCTGGCCAATCAAGTACAGTTATACCATGGCTAGTAAAGCAGGTACTGGTAGTTTTGACTTTGTGGGCAGGTGCCAAACCCTGCTGGAAAAGAAAATCATCATTTCCAAAAAGCTTGATTATGCATCAAGCCACTCCTGAACAAAAACAACGTCAGAAGCGTCTGTGCTGGGCTAAGGAGAAAAAGCACTGGTCTGTTGCCAAGTGGTCCCAAGTCCTGTTTTCAGATGAAAGCAAATTTTGCATTTCATTTGGAAATCAAGCTCCCAGAGTCTGGAGGAAGACCGGAGAGGCACAAAAGTCAAGCTGCTTAAAGTCCAGTGTGAAGTTTCCACAGTCAGTGATGGTTTGGGGAGCATGTCATCTGCTGGTGTGGGCCCATTGTCTTTTATCAAGTCCACAGTCAACGCAGCTGTCTACCAGGAAATTTTAGAGCACTTTATGCTTCCCGTTGCCGACAAGCTTTTTGGAGATGATGATTTTATTTTCCAGCAGGATTTGGCACCTGCCCACAAAGTCAAAGCTACCAGCACCTGCTTTACTAGCCATGGAATAACTGTACTTGATTGGCCGGAAAACTCGTCTGACTTAAACCCCATTGAAAATCTATGGGGTATTGTCAAAAGGAAGATGAGGGAACAGAGACCCCGAAATGCAGACGAGCTGAAGGCCAATATCAAAGCAACTTGGGCTCCATAACACCTCAACTGTGTCAAAGGCTGATCGCCTCCATGCCACGCCGCCTTGATGCTGGAATTAGTGCAAAAGGAGGCCCAACAAAATACTGAGGACATAATACAGTACATTAACACACTTTTCAGAAGACCAAATGTGTTTAAGATCCTTTTTTATTATTCTAATTTTTAGAATAAAAATATTTTAAATATTCTAATTTTGTGAAATACTGGATTTTTTTTGTCTTTAATCCATAATCATCAAAATTTAAACAAATAAAGCCTTGAAATATTTCACTTTGTGTGTAGTGAACTAATATAACATACAAGTTTCACTATTTGAAACAAATTATTGAAATAAATGGACTTTCCTTCGATATTCAATTTTTTTGGCACATACCTGTAATTTTGATTACTAGCTTGTGTGCGTGTGTGTGTGTGAGACATACCCAGGTCGAGGCCGACGGTACTGTTAAGGCGAGAGGGAGGATAACTGCAAGGGATGCTGTTTCTGGAATAGGGCATCGGTAGAGCGAGATCCACTGCAGGCTTGTGGCGGTCCAGAGCGTTAGTGGGGTACAGGAACTGAGCGTACGACACCGTCTGCACAACAAATAAGATCATAATAAGCCGCCTATCAGCCTGAGACATCTTGACAGCCACTTTCACCTTCTGGCCATATCAAATAAAGAGATATAAAGCCGTCATTCCTGAGCAGGTCGAGTGGTACGCTGAGCACAATGCCCTGTGACATTCTCTGACTGACTGATTGACAGGTGCAGCGATAGAATGACAAGCTCTTACCCTGCCGTACATGTCAAGCTCCACCCCCTCCAGCCCGGGAATCATCTCTAGGGTGGTGGATATTCCTCCAGATGAGTGTCTCCGCCGCTGAGCATCTAGACGAGGGTCACTGACAAAAAGACAGATTGACAGATGCTTGTTTTCATTTATTAAATCCAAATTTAAAGGTCCCATATTGTCAAAATCGAAATTTCCTGGCTTTTTTCATGATAACTGAGGTCTAGGGGCTATGTAACTACCATATGAGTTTCAAAACAGTCAATCCACAGTAAACTGCACACAGCCTGCTTAAAGTAGCTGATCATTTTCACGAGCCACTGTGACTTCCGTAACGATGTGACGTCCGATCGACTCAGTCACCGCCTTCAGTCACCACCCCGAGCACCAATCACGTCCCACCCTCCTTTTGTCAAACCCAGACAACATAGTGTCCATAACATTGCTAAGCAACAACAACACGAAAACAAGTCGAGAAAACCCTGTTCAGTCGATAGATGTCGAAACTACATCATTGCACAGGCTTCAGAACAACGTGAATATAAGAGACCAGTGGCACGTCAACTTCAGCCTCTTTCACACAGCGATTCCGGTAAATACACGGATAATGTGTCCCATGATTTGTTCCGGAGTTGTTTGATTTGGTTCATTCACAGTTGTTTTCTGGAATCTGTGTGTGCTTTACACACAACCCATAAAGACATGTGACGTTTGGATGTGAGATGTAATGCAACGCGTATGTTTCACTAAACTGAAGCTAACCTGAACAAACTGTGCTTCAGCGCTGATAGTGAGGAGCTGGCTCTGACCGATCGCCGCTTCATTCCACTTTGCACGTATTTTTTCGTCGTGAAGAGTTGCATGATAACGTGCATCATCACTACAACACTGCCTTTATGGTTCTGGCTTTTGTTCACACAGCGCTCGTTCCCGTAATTTTCCAGAATCAGCGCGCATTGTGAAAGGGGCTTTACTAAAGCAACAGTTATGTAGCTTACTGCATTCGGTGTTTGAAAAAGAAAAAACATTAATGATCATTCTGAAATATCCTGTTGAGTATCAGCAGGCTAGGGTCTCTCTATGGCTCTGGGTTCGGCTAAAGCATACATGACCGTAGTTAACTGTGGTTGGCCTGGCTGTGCGTCACTCCGAAAACAACAGGCCAATCAGAAGAGAGGCTCATGAATATTAATTAGATGGGCCAAAATCGACCTGTTTTTGACAGAGCTCCAAAAAAAGGAGCTGTAAAAATATATTGAGATGGATTTTGGCACTTATACCGCAAATATATATTCTTAAGGACATCAACAACTAAAATAAACCTCCAGAAATGTGTACAATATGGGACCTTTAAAAACAGGGATGCCCAAACGTATTTGTCAACCGATCCCATATGACTGAAAA
Source organism: Garra rufa (assembly GCF_049309525.1). Taxonomy (NCBI): domain Eukaryota; kingdom Metazoa; phylum Chordata; class Actinopteri; order Cypriniformes; family Cyprinidae; genus Garra; species Garra rufa. Next base: position 3,394,764 of record NC_133378.1, on the reverse strand, counting down.
TAGTACTTGAAGTTTCCTATTTAAAAAAATTTCTTTGGAGAAAACAGCCCAAAAACTGTCCAATCAAATGATCTCTGACATACACTAAAATCTGTTGGCTATTTAAAAATAAAAGCTCTTGAGATACGCCTAGCAGTATTTCCCATCCTAAAACAAGGCGAAAAGTCATGTTAGCTCATTAAATTTAATGTTGCTTGGTTGAAAGAGCAGCAGAAAGATCTTTACTGACTTGAAAACATGGAGCCTAAGAAAAGTTCAAAGACACACAAGTCTAACTCACCTAACACAGACAGCTTCAAATTCAACCTGATGTCCCAATCACTTGCTTTTCCTTCTAGACAGAAGCAGTTGAGTGTGTTGTGTACAGTGCTGCTCTTTAAGCACTGACTGAATGCACACACACACACACACACACACACACACACAGTATATATATATATTCACTCCCTCTTGCATCCCTTATCTACAGTCTTAGACCTCTTGCATAACATGGCTGTTTAATTTCTTCTCTCTTTCAAAAAATGTGAGCTAAAAGACAGTTTCCCATGGTCCGACTCCTTATTTCAGCATTTTATGGAACCATAATGTAGACGGTGGGAAAGGACAGGAGTTTGTTGGTTGTGTCATGCCAGGCCAAGCTCAGGGATGTGGGAAAAATTCCTTCCTGCCCCATTTGCCCTGAATCTCACCCCAGAGGAGAGCAGAGGAACTAAACTGCCCGTATATTCAACTCAACATATCTCTGTGTGTTTATCTGTCTATTTGTGATTTAGGAAAACATGCAAAGACAAGTCATGGAGGTGACGGCTAATAATGGGAATGTCTATTCTAATTCTGATTCCAATTTTTCGACTGAACAATTCTCCAACCTTAATGATTCCATTGATTCTCCTACTATATTAGTATAGTTCTGTATAGTATTATTTGAACCCAGTTACTCCTATGCGAATAACTGTTGCTAATTATAGAAGTATACTAATATACTAAGGAAAGACTTGCTGTCAAATCGATTAATCGCATCCAAAATAAAAGTTTCTTAAGGCGAGACAGTGCAGGTAAATAGGGTAAAAAAAAAACAAAAAAAACTAATAGTTTATTTTTGATTGATTTTATTGATTACACTGATGAACATTTTTTGTATTACAAGTTGTCTGAGATGCTAGGTTTTAATATGCAAATGAGGCATTATAATGAATAATGAAATAATAATAATGAAATATGCGCTAATTTGCATACATTCTAGTACAATAATCTAAACACTGGATGAAGTCATTTTTAAAAATCTTGTTTAATTTTTCTGACATATTAAAGTCAAGTGTTTTTACAGAGGGAATTTTGAGTATCTTATTTTGTCACTTCATAATTCAGAAAATACTTAGAACAGGCAGAAAATATATATCGTTTTCTATATATCTATATATATATACACATTAAAGTTTGGTGTGTGTAAGTGCTACTGAAGTGGAGATTTATGGCTCAGTGTAGGAGAAAAAACTAATTTTGAGAAAACGACCTTTAAAGATATGTATTGTAACTGAAGTCTATTGACACAAATAGATAAAGTGCTAAAAAAGAAACACTTAAAGCTGTCTTTTGGATGTTTTCTTTCCACTAGTTAAAAAAACACTTTATGAAAGACAAAAAAAGTCCAAAATCAGGTCCATAAAAAACATGAAAAAAAGTGTTTTTGCCTGCAGTGTCTCCCTTTAATATATATACAGTACAGACCAAAAGTTTGGACACACCTTCTCATTCAAATGGATGAGAAGGTGTGTACAAACTTTTGGTCTGTACTGTACAAATATATATATCAGTAATTAAACTGATTTAAGTCTTGCCATAAACAGTTGTCAGTTTATTGAAGTTGGTGAAAGTAATACTGAACGTCAAGTCTTCTTGGCTGATTCATTAAATAAACAGTTTGAATCAAACTACACGCAAGGGGCAGACTAGCTAAAGGCCACACCAGAAACCACTCCGGTGACCAGTCAACTCGTGAGAAGACATCAGAAATAATTTGGACAGCTAATTTGCGAGATAAATTCAATGCCTTGTTTATACTTTCGTGTTGAGTGAACTGAGCGTGACTGAGTGAATCCACCCACCTTCTCACCACACTATACTGTATAACCAAATCTGACCTTTGATTTAAATAAGCAGATTTACATGTTTGTTTCATGCGTACCTGATGTGAAAGCTCTCTCCATACGGCAGCACAGAGAAGGCGGCACACAAAGACCTCTTGGCGCAGATAAGCACGATCCTGCAGTGGTAAGCACAAACTAGTTAACATAACACAATCTTTCTTTACACATACACACACATATATACACACAGGCCAACTCAACACTTCATAAAACAAGTGATTAATCTCTCAGTACATTCAGATCAAGAACAAACACAACACCTGTGACACCAGAGGGGTCAAATAGGGCAGCTCTCAAAATACCCTACTGCCTCATCAACACACACACGCACACGCATACAGAGCTAAAACACCTGCACTATCACCCCCAGTGTACACTTCTCTCTCATTTCTTCATACAAACACACAGGAAGTGGGGTGATGTCTGTGTCAGCTATGGTTATGTGGTAAAATGGCAGTTAACATGAAACTGAGGGTCTGCCGCAGCAGCCTAGAGGTTTTTTCTGATGCTTTCTTTGTCGAAGGTCACATGTCAGGGGAGAAATGGCTCCAGAAATAACAGTGAGTGAATATGAGTCAGAGCAATTAATTGAATCATTTTCTAGGGATTTCTGGGATGGATTTCCATTTATAGCTCAGGTATCAATTTTGGAATTAGATTTCAACAGGCATAATTTTCCAATCACAAATTAAAGTCTCAAAAAAAAAAAAAAAAAAACAAAAAAAAAAAAAACAATGGCCCAATGGAGGATTCAGATTTTCAGAGTGTTTAACAAATTGTTCACAGGTTTTATTGAAGAATGTTAACTATATTGAACACAAAAATAGGATATGACCTTTAAAGTTACAAATTTTGAGTTTCAGTGATCTGACAATTTGATATATGGTTATACAGAAAACCAGTCATAAGGGTAAATTTTTTCGAAATTTGAGACAAACTGAGATTTATACATCATCTGAAAGCTGTATACATAAGCTATCCATTGATGTCTGGTTCGTTAGGACAATATTTGGCTGAGATAGAACTATTTGAAAATCTGAGGGAGCAAAAAAATAAAAAATATTGAGAAAATTGCCTTTAAAGTTGTCTAAATAAAGTTCTTAGCAATGCATACTACTAATCAAAAATTAAGTTTTGATATATTTACGGTAGGAAATGTACAAAATATTTTCATGGAATATGATCTATACTTAATATCCTAACGATTGCTGGCATTAAAGAAAAATTAATAATAAGCTATAAACATACCAGTGCTACTTATGACTGGTTTTGTGGTCCAGGGTCACATTTCTGAAACAGTGGCCTATTGTTTCTTATAGGGAACAGTTACTTGCCTGCAGCATTTTTTTTTTTTTTACATTGAGTATCTGCGTTTATTCCATAGATGAGGCCACTGAACACCAGGCTTATCTGGATCTGTGATCATCCAGTGGAAAATATCTTATCGGTTTAATTCTGCCGCCCCAATCCTGTCTGCAACCCTGTGAATGTGAGTAGGTACGTGCGTATTTGTGTGTGAAAAACCAAAGCCTGGGAACACAAGTGGAAAATATGGACCGCTGTCTATTTGGGGCAGTTTATAATGGGACTTTTAGTAAACATAGCTGTCGTTCCTCAGATGGAATGAGGCCAGATCTCACGGAGAACAACCACTTCCTTAAGAGAACAACACAGATCCCATCCAGTCATTCCTTATGTCCAGCGGACTGTGCCAAAACTCACCATAATCTCCAATTATGATGTTATGTAAAGTCAGATAACTGTTTTTAAAGGGACAGTTCAACGAAAAATGTAAATTCTGTCATTAATTACTCAGAAAGCTCGCAGATTTCATCAAAAATATAATAATTTGTGTTCCACAGATAAACTGAGGTGGTACGGGTTTGGAACGACATGAGGGTGAGTAATTAATGACAAAATTTTCTCTTGTTCATAAAGCAGTTGGCATCAAAATTTGCTGCTAAAACAGATCATTAAAAAAAAAGAACCAAGGTTGCATTTATTTAACCAAAAGCACAGTAAAAACAGTTATATTTTGAAATATTATTACAATTTAACATTTTAATTTTCTTTTTGAATACATTTTAAAATTAAATTTATTCCTGTGATGGCACAGTTGTTTTCAGTGTCACATTAAGTGTAATTTTAATATGCTAATTTGCACATTTTTATTTTTTCCTCTTTTGTTGAAAACAGTCGTCCTGCTTATTTTTGTGGAAACCATGATACATTTTTGATACAAGATTACTTGAATAGAAATTTTAAAAAGAACAGCATTTATTTGAAATATATATCTTTTGTAACACTTATTTTTTTCCACTTTTGATCAATTATTCAGCATCCTTGCTGAACAAATGTTTTAATTTAGTTGTTTATCTAAAATTAAATTTTGAATGGTAGAACATATATATATTTGACAGTGGGGATGGTGTTCTTAGGGTTAAAGGCTTCTCCTTTTTTACGCCAAATGAAGGCTACATCATTGTGGCCAAACAATTAAATTTTTGTTTCATCTGACCATAAAACAGAAGACCAGAAGTCTTCTTCTTTGTCCAGATGAGCATTTGCAAAGGCCAAGCAGGCTTTTGTGTACTTCTGGAGAAGTGGTGTCCTCTTTGGTCTGCGTCCGTGGAACCCAAAGGTGTGTAGTGTCTGCTTTGAGATGTTGCCACCAGCAGAGCCCAGATTCATCAGGATGGCCTTGGTGGTGATCCTTTGATTCTGTTTTACCTCTCTCACTATCCTCCTGGCCAGCACAGGTGTCACTTTTGGCTTCCGACCATGTCCTCTGAGATTTTTTAATCTTTATTTTTTAATAATACTTTGCACTGTAGCCACTGGAACTTCAAAACATTTAGATGTGGTCTTATAGCCCTTTCCTGACTTGTGAGCAGCCACAATGCGCAGCCGCAGGTCCTCAGTGAGCTCCTTTGTCTTAGCCATGACTGTCCACAAACCAACAGCAGAGAGCTTCTGTTTTTCACCTGTTGAGTTGATTAAAACAGCTGTTCCCAATGAATCAGGGTAATTAGGATGCTTTAGAACAGCTTGGACTATTTGGAATGGTATAGAACTTTGGATTTTCCCACAGACTGTGACAGTTTTCAAAGGGTATGAATAATTTGACATGCCACTTTTTGTTCAAATGTAAATAAAAGCTGAGAAATATTTTTTTTCCACAATGATACCTCTTGTACATCGTCTTATTATCTTTTGGGAGAAGCCTGTGTCTTCCGGGCCAAGAAAACTTGCTGGTTGAATAATAGTAACTTTAAGTCAGAATTTGCCAGGGGTATGAACAATTTCGGGCTTGACTGTGTATATATATAAAGTTCTTAGCAATGCATATTACTAATTAAAAAATAAGTTTAGATATATTTACGGTAGAGGTCGGCCGATATATCGGGCCGATATTTGCCATTTTTAATATATCGGCATCGGCCGATATCCGTGTTTAGTAGCGCCAATTTAAAGTCTGGCACGTCTGCGGGCAGTCCCGTGTTATTGGAACGCGCTGCTGTGAAGGACCCCAAGCCAAAACTTTTGTAAGATTCAATACCAGCTCTGGGAGATAAAGGTAAGGCTTAAATTCAGATATTTCAAAGCCCCATGGCCATATATGTACTATATATTACTAGTAAACTATGAAGTGTTGCTTTCACTTAGTGAAAGAAATGCATAGAACCAACGCGAACTGGCATAATGCTACGGCTGGTTAAAGGTTTGCTTACTTGCAGTTATGTTTAAGGACTGTAGTCGAAAACGACTGTATCCGAGTCGGAGAATTTCACTGTGTGCGTGGGGTGGAGAAGGTGGCGGCTCTCACAAACAATGCAGCTTTGTGATTACTCCGCTTTGCTCAGAGACAGTGATGCACGGATGGTGGTTATATCCGCGGGTTGGGTAATAAAAAAATGCATTCTAATTACTTGTGGGTGGGTCGTGGGTGGATGAGATAAATCAATAATGATGTAAACATTAACTACATTTTCTATAATCTGAACCTGAGTTATGTGGTCAAGACCGTGGCGCCAGCTTCTTTTTAAATATATTTTGATGATTGCACCTGATGCTCCCGCGCCCGCACCGTCCTCTCCGTCACCTCAGATACTGCGAGTTTATACATTAATGGTCACGTCCTGATGTAAGTAAACGTTATTTTTTTCAGCATGGATTTGGCTTAAAAGCACGAGTATTAAGCCTATATAAGTGTGCAGCGATGTGAAGATCAGCTGTTAAAATGAACCATCCATTCATCATATTATCATGCAAAACTAAGAATTAGAATAATTGTAATAGGAAGATTGTGTGCGGTTAGATAAATCAGAGAAAAATATAGGTGCGGGTGGGTGGCAGGCGGATTACACTATTGCCTGATTTTGCTTTATTTCGTCGTCAAAAGTAAGATTTTGCACTTTCTTGTCATCAAAAGTATTCTGAAACAAGTAACACCTGAGCCGCTGTGCATCTTCATTTAAACACAGCGTTGTTTAGTTTATGAATGAACGTGCATTTTTAAACGAATCTAGTGAAATGATTCAATTTTCCGTTCATAAAGAGAGTCATTTGCTTTATTCAGGAATGAATCAGCTGTTCGAACGAATCATATGAACGATATGATTCAGTAATTAAGTGTCTTGCCGCCATCTGCTTGCAGGTCCTCGCAGTTATATAAATCATTTAATATTTCTGTATTCAAAATTTTATATTTCAAACATTAATCTTAACATTAATCTCAGCTCTTAAACTTTAAGGTAAATGATTGACAGTTTTTATATTATCTGTTTTATATATGTAATACTTGGTCAGTTTGATTTGTTCGGTTAACTTTGGTTAAATCTTTTATAATAAAACTGTGCAGTGCACAAAATCAAGATCCGAAAGATGGTTCATTGTGTTCATTGTTCATGATGTTAAGTTTAGAAATTATGTGCATCCACTTATTATTAGTGTGACATTTTAGCATGCAAATAAAGGGGAGAACTTCAAGATATCGACCCTAAAAATCGGCCAAAAAAAAAAAAAAATCGGCAGCACATATCGGCCATCGGCTGACCCTGACCTCTAAACATTGGCATAGGCATCGGTTATAGAAAAACCCATATTGGTCGATCTCTAATTTACGGTAGGAAAAATACAAAATACCTTCATGGAACAAGTAAACATCTTTACTTAATGATTTTTGGCATAAAAGAAAAATCGATAATTTTGACCCTTACAATGTATTTTTGGCTATTGCTACAAATATACCCCAGCGACTTAAGACTGGTTTTGTGGTCCGGGGTCACAAATGTGTTTTCAGTATTTGTGTACAAACTGTCAGAAATATGATATCCTCACATGAATCATACAAAAGCACTGTATAAAGTATTTGTAACGCATCACTGCCAAACTGAGAAAAGAATGATGACAAGAGCCAGATTGTTTGTTTTGAAGCACACAGAGGGGAAAACATGACTAGCATGGGAAAAGACAGACCGACAGACACACACACACACACACACACACACACACACACACACACACACACACACACACACACACACACACACACACACACACACTGAGCTGTTATCACTGATATTAACAACCCCAAAACCCACACACCCACACAGAGAAGTGAACAAACACACCTGCTGCCCCTGGTGTCGTACTGCCTCATGTTCTTAATAAAGTGAACTTTCTTCATGGGGCGTTGACGAGGAGAGCCAGATGGGTTCCGACTCCTGAGGACAAATACAGATGGACAAAACATGGTTAAAACACGAAATGTATACATATTTCAGACAAAAAAGGGACAGCTCTCCCAAAAATGAAAATTCTGTCATTAATTAATCAGCCTCATGTCATTCCAAACCTGTAAGACCTTTGTTCATCTTTGATATGCAAATTCAGATATTTTTGATGAAATCCAGGAGCTTTCTGACCCTGCATAGACAGCGACATAGTTTTATTTGTTCTATATAAAGCCATCTGTTATTATACACCAGTTTGGTCCCATTCAGCCAAGCACTGTTCCGGCGTTTAAATGTGGTTGAAGTGTGTGAGTCAACTGACTCAGACTGGCTGTTTCCCTTCCTCAAGGGAATGTGTCATTACGGCTAATGAAACTGGTCATGACCTGCTCCACATGGCACCTTCATTACGGCTCATCGACATTAAACTACCTTCACATTTTACTTAGATGGAGCTAGCGGCAGAGTAAGGTACATTTTGATAAAAGACAGACAGTTTCCTTTGGAATAATGTACATTGATGAATCATTCACAATAAAACATAGATGAATCATTCAATGAGGGAAGAAGATGGGAACGGGAGATCAGAAAGTACCACGCTCCCCACAAGGTGACTGACAATATTGATTTCATATTGACTATAGAAACTGTAGAAAATAATTGTTGTGATGACATTTATCTTCCTGTTGTGCAGAGACAGTATAAATGGTTCAGCCTGTTAGAAGCATGTGTACAAACTGCTATTCTATGCTTACTTTTCTTTTAAGGAGCACTTGTGCTCCCAACTTCCCAAAAATTAGGAGCACAGTCAAAATTTCAGGATTATCAATAATCAAAAAACCTGATAAAAATTGTTTGCCTTCCTATTACGAGGTGATATTGAACTCCTTAAAGTAATTTACAGGGGAATTTTGTTTTTACTTTTGTAATGGCATTTTTGTCAACTTTATTAAAAGTATGTCATCTTTATTTTTAAAATCTTTATTAAAAAAAAATCATATTTTTTATGCTTTTTACAATTTCTAATTAAAACAACAGAACGAGAACAAGTGGAATAAGAATAAGTTACCAATCAAATAAAATCAGTATTCATTTGTATTACAGAGGTGGCACAGAAGAACAAAAGTGGCTTGTAGGTGTATGTTTAATGAGGCTCAGAGGTGGCATGAGTGCAATCAAATTCATAAATTCGTGGTAACATTAATGGTTTCAATATAAAATTTTGAATACAGAAATATTAAATGATTTAAATGACTGAAAAGATCCTTTAAAAATGAAACTAAATCTGCCAGTAGGTGGCGGCAAGTCACTGATTTAATTACTGAATCATATAATTAATTTGATTCGTTCGAACAGCTGATTCATTCAGAAATAAAGCAAGTGACTGCCTTTATGAATGGGAAATTGAATCATTGACTCACTAGATTTGTTTAAAAATGCAATCAAATAAAAAAAATCATGTTGAGATTAAGGTTTTAAATCTAAATCTTTGAATACAGAAATATTAAATGATTTAAATAACTGAAAAGATACTTTAAAAATGAAACTAAATCTTCCAGTAGGTGGCGGCAAGTCACTGATTTAATTACTGAATAATAATTAATTTGATTCGTTCGAACAGCTGATTCATTCAGAAATAAAGCAAGTGACTGCCTTTATGAATGGGAAATTGAATCATTGACTCACTAGATTTGTTTAAAAATGCAATCAAATAAAAAAAATCATGTTGAGATTAAGGTTTTAAATATAAATCTTTGAATACAGAAATATTAAATGATTTAAATAACTGAAAAGATACTTTAAAAATGAAACTAAATCTACCAGTAGGTGGAGTCAAGTCACTGATTGTATTACCAAATCATATCATTAATTTGATTCATTCGAATGGCTGATTCATTCAGGAATAAAGCAAGTGACTGTCTTTATGAAGGTGAAATTGAATCATTGACTCACTAGATTTGTTTAAAAACGCAATCAAATTCATGTCGAGATTAATGTTTTAAATATAAATCTTTGAATACAGAAACATTAAATGATTTAAATAACTGAAAAGATACATTAAAAATGAAACTAAATCTGCCAGTAGGTGGCGGCAAGTCACCGATTTAATTACTGAATCATATCATTCATTTGATTCATTCGAATGGCTGATTCATTCAGGAATAAAGCAAGTGGCTGTCTTTATGAAGTTAAAATTGAATCATTGACTCACTAGATTCGTTTGAAAAGGTACGTTCATTCATAAACGAAACAACACTGTGTTTGAGTGGAGATGCGCAGCGTCTCAATTGTGACTTGTTTCAGACCATTTTTAATGACAAAATAGAACAAAATCAGGCAATAGTGTTATAGTCAGACAATGTAAGTCACTTAATATTAATTTTTAACTGTTGTATTAAATCAATACCTAACTTACAAACTCCCTTAAAAATCATTAAAAGCTGCCACTCATCTCAGTTCATCGCGATTTCACAAAGTTCCTTTATAATCAACAAAGCTGCACAATAAATCTCTTATTCGTACTCTCTCTAAACTTTGTTTTATGAAAGGGTTCGTGAGATGTCTGTGATACATTACTCAACGTTTCAAAACCCGTAGAAACCTTTGAAGGTCCTCACAAACACAAATATGCTGATCGGGGTCAGTCGCACATGGTGCTCCTAAAGATTTTTTCCCTAGTCGCAATCAGTAGTTTTCAGTCCCAAATGCTCGCCCTGATGTGACAGTTTTATTTTTTTAGTAATATTATATTTTGTTTTTTAAACAACTTAGGAATGCACAAGAGTGCCAAGAGCTCTGCAATTCTTTGGAAAATATGGATTATGGAGAATTAAACTAGGAGATCAAGTCTTAAATACCAAATACCATGTGCATGAGCAGACAGCCGGTCAAACTTGATTTCACTGCATTTAATCTTTTCCTTGTTAAAAAATAATGTGCAAACCAACAGTTTCATAATTGAATCATTGTTAGGGTTTTAAAAAGACACCAGACCAGCTAGTTGCTCTTAAGGCTAAACATGATGCTCATTTTCTCTAAAAAAATTCCTCAACAAAACCCTGCAGAAAAGTCAGTTAGGGTTACGTGTCTTACCATAACTACTGTTACATAACTTTCGGTCTACGTCTCATCTGTGTGTTTTTTTCTAAACCCTTCTATCCCATCAGAGATTTCTGCCACATGCTTTGGGCACAAAACCAGGGCACATCTACCTTCTGTTTGGTTTGAAAACTATTACACAATCCTAGCGTGTCGAACCACCACAAACAGCTCCCCCTATTCGCAACCTCCATCTGCTCCGCCATTTGTGTGGTGATACACCCTCCCTCCGAATCTGAATTACTGTTATCATAACCCAGGGACGAGGAACCGCACCTGCGTGCAGGCGAGTGAGAAGAAGAGAGCAAAGAAAAGCTGAAGACTGTGACCGAAAACAAATGACTTAAAACCCTTCCAGATTGAAAAACGTGATGAACTCTGAAGCAGCTGCCAGCTTTGCGTAAACCTCATTCTCTCTCGGCCCATCTGTCACTCACTTGATCCCGACATTTCATTTATTCTGTCTTTTCTTTTCGGTCTCTCTCTCTCCATTTCCTAGTAAATCTCCAATCCGTTTGCATCCAACTCAAATGTAGAAAATTGGATGGAGAGGAAACTAAGACATAAGCTTGGTGAGGCGGGACCCTGGAGGTCATATCAAATCACAGACTCAATCAGAGTGGGCAGATTGCCCAGGGAAAGATGGATGTGTTTGGATGAATCATCCATTAGAGGATTCATGGAAACAACAAATTTCATTATCGATTAGTCGGGTCTCTTTGTGTATCACTGCGTATCAATGACGATACATTACTAGAAAAAATGCATTTCTTATTATTTATTTAGTCATGTACTGATGTAAGTCTGGCTGATACCAATAAGCTCAAATTTATTTTCATGTTATAGCAGAAGATTTAGTAAAATTTTATGTAAACATAAAATTTTAAATAAAATGTAACATGCTACAAGTGACGGTTCGGCATCGCAACATTATTATTATGCACAGTATGAAAAATAGATATTTCATTTGAGATTCACTAAAGATAACATTTAACAGTGTTAAAGTGATTTAAATTAAATTAACTTGAACTAAGTGAAGCTTAGATTATGGCAATTAGATTACAATACTGACAATATAATTAATTAATACATAAATAAATCTATCTATCTATGTACAGTTAAATCAAAAATTATTCAGATATCACCAGATATAATGTTTGATATTTTTTAACTAGTGGGGATAGCAAAATAAAGTAAACTGTGACATATTATACTCAAAAATTCTTCATAAAGTCGACTACCAGTAAAATTCCTAAAAATTTGGAACCAAAAATTTTATTTAACACGTCTATCTTTTCCGATATGACACCAATATCTCTACATATATTTTATTAAGTCGTTATGAATTTCCAAATTGTAAAAAAGCACATTCTAAGAGCTATTACACTGCTACACTGTTGTGTTCTCGGACATTTTACCCAGAGAGTGCTAATCCCAAAAGTGTCACAAAAATGCTAGTCAAAAGTATTGGATTGGACTTAAATTTTAAATGCTTAACAATTTTTGTTTCTTTTTTTGTAGCAAAAATGACCTGCCTACAAAAAACTGTTTAGAAATTTTCATATTGTATTCAATCTCTGAATCCTTGTTTTCTTATACATTTAAACGTCTTATTCTAACATAAAAGGTCTTTAAAGTTGTGTTTTGGGCCATTATGCTTTGACACAGTATCTGTCAAACGAACTAAAACCAAAATATGGTTTAATTCCTTCATCAAGTCTGTTTTCAATGCACATTTCAAAGCAAAGCGCATACTTCATTCAGGCGATCAGCTTGTGGTCTGGTGTTTTCCGTGCCTCAGAACGGCTCAGTTTGCAGTGTACTCATTTATTGCATGTGCTGTGAGTTTGCTGCACGTTTGGGAACGCAACTGCCACCAATTATGCTTTATTTTTTTTATTTAGCCTGTTTTCACTGAAGCTGGAGTTTTCCATCAAAATAAAAGCTTAAAAGTGCAATATGAATTGCTGAAAGCTAGCAGTTTAAATATCTCTTTGAAGTAGGGCTGTGCAATTAATCGAAATTCAGTTTCAATTTCGGCTATAAAACGATCATGAAAATACAGCAATCGAGATAAACGATTATTGCGGCCCATTCCACCCCCTTTTCCAGTGGTGCGCTTTTACTCCTCCATAAAAGCTTAATTTCACATGCAAATCAACAAAGTCATGTAACGTGATTCATAACGTGTGTTTTTAAAAGAGAGAAAGAGAACTTGCGCTGTTCTGTGTATGCGCTCAGAGACGGAGCAGAACATGGACATGCTAAGTTATCTTTTAGCTCAAGGTGCGCACCTAAATGGTCAAATACACGCAAAAATATTTCAAAATGAGGCGCTTGGTGATTTTTCATGCCCTTGTCTGTCATGTCTTAAATGGACATAAACAGTTGAGAATGAATGCATGTGTAACAGTATTAAAGCGGCACTTTTTTCACAATAATATTGTATTGTGGACTTAATATTGTAATATTACCATACTGTGAGATTTTGACATCATTACATCCTTATAGTGCTAACTGAAAGAAAACAAGTTAATAAAAGACTGAAATCCAAATTTGGTTATACTATAGCACAACGAGAGATTTTTAAAAGCAATTTTTAAAAGGCTGGTCATTTTTGACGAGGAACACCACATTTGGAAAAGGACTTTCAGCACAGAACACACAGCAAAACTAATTCTTCGAACTCTGAAGTTTTTTGTTCAGACAAAGTTTACCTTGGGCTGTCACATAAAATTGTAAAACAATTGTGAAATAACTTCAAGGGCAAAATTCGCATGAGAGGATAACTTTCATCAGCCCATGGAATCTCATACAGCAGGCTGGCAAAGATAAACAAACAGTTAAGAAAGAATGTACAATCCTAGAGGAATAACTCAAGTTAAGAGGCAGAGGGAATGTTAACCCTCTCTCCTTCCATAAACTGCACCACTGCTCTTCTCTCTTCACATCCCATGCGTGTTATATACCTCAAAATTTTATGCCCAGCAGATCCCTGCCCCTCATTCCAGGGGATCAATAGCTGTTCCTGGCCGACTGGATGCAGTCAGGCCACAGTCACGTCACAAAGCTTTGAATAAATACCCTGCCGTAATCCTGCCTGGACTGGACATGCACAGAATTAAAGTGCTGAGAGAACATATGGCCTGATTCCATGCTTCCAATGTTCCAACAGCACACAGGGATGAAAGTCTGGGCTAGAGAAGCAGCGCTGGGGCAAAAAAAGTGCCGAAGCACAGGCTGAAGAGGAAGTGCCTCAGAGAAACGAGTGGGTGAAATGTCAGGCCTCAATCAGTGGGCTGGTGTGTTGGAGGTGCTACATGGGTTACAACTAAATTTATGAGTGAGATCTTTGCATTTGATAGCATTATCTAAAACAGCCGTTGCTTTGGATAATACATACCGTATAGATACAGTAAAGCCCAAAATTATTCATACACCTGGCAAATTCTGACTCAAAGTTACTTTTATTCAACCAGCAAGTTTTTTATATATATATATTAGAAATGACACAGACGTCTCCTAGACCTAGAAGATGATAAGACGATGTACAAGAGGCATCATTGTGGAAAAAATGATTACTCATCTTTTATTTACATTTGAGCAAAAAGGGGCATGTCCAAAATTATTCATACCCTTCTCAATAATCAATAGAAAAGCTTTTATTGGCTATTACAGCAATCAAAAGCTTCCTATAATTGCTGACCAGTTTTTTGCATGTCTCCACTGGTATTTTTGCCCATTCATCTTTAGCGATGAGCTCTAACTCTTTCAGGTTGGAGGGTCTCCTTGCCATCAGCCTGATCTTTAGCTCCTCCACAGATTCTCAATTGAATTTAAGTCAGGACTCTGGCTGGGCCACTGCAAAACGTTAATGTTTTTGTCTGCTAACCATTTCTTCACCACTTTCGCTGTGTGTTTTGGGTCGTTGTCTTGCTGAAATGTCCACTGGTGCCCAAGGCCAAGTTTCTCTACAGACTGCCTGATGTTGTTGTTGAGAATTTTGATGAATTGCTCCTTTTTCATGGTGCCGTTTACTGTGATTAGTTTCCCCGGTCCACTGAAAAAACTGCCCCTGAAAGGTTAGGCTGAAAAAACACCCCCAAAACATTAGGTTCCCACCTCCATGTTTGACAGTGGGGATGGTGTTCTTAGGGTTGAAGGCTTCTCCTTTTTTACGCCAAATGAAGGCTACATCATTGTGGCCAAGCAATTAAATTTTTGTTTCATCTGACCATAAAACAGAAGTCTTCTTTGTCCACATTTGCAAAGGCCAAGCGGGCTTTTGTGTGCCTTATCTGGAGAAGTGGTGTCCTTCTTGGTCTGCGTCCGTGGAACCCAGCGGTGTTCAGTGTCTGTTGGACTGTCTGCCTTGAGATGTTGCCACCAGCAGAACCCAGATTCATCAGGATGGCCTTGGTGGTGATCCTTGGATTCTTTTTTACCTCTCTCACTATCCTCCTGGCCAGCACAGGTGTCACTTTTGGTTTCCGACCACGTCCTCTGAGATTTTTCACAATGCAGAACGTCTTGTATTTTTTAATAATAATTTCCACTGTAGCCACTGGAACTTCAAAACATTTAGATCTGGTCTTATAGCCCTTTCCTGATTCGTGAGCATCCACAATGCACAGCCGCAGGTCCTCAGTGAGCTCCTTTGTCTTAGCCATGACTGTCCACAAACCAACAGCAGAGAGCTTCTGTTTTTCACCTGTTGAGTTGATTAAAACAGCTGTTCCCAATGAATCAGGGTAATTAGGATGCTTTAGAACAGCTTGGATTATTTGGAATCGTATAGAACTTTGTATTTTCCCATAGACTGTGACAGTTTGCAAAAGGTAAAAATAATTTTGGACATGCCCCTTTTTGTTCAAATGTAAATAAAAGCTGAGAAATATTTTTTTCCACAATGATGCCTCTTGTACATCTTATTATCTTTTGGGAGAAGTCTGTGTCATTTACGGTCAAAAAAAACTTGCTGGTTGAATAAAAGTAACTTTAAGTCAGAATTTGCCAGGGGTATGAATAATTTCGGGCTTGACTATATATATATATGATTTCATACTTCCATTTAAATGTTTAAGGTCAGTACAATTTTTTTTTTTTAAAGAAACAGTAATCGGCACAACGTTTTTTAACATTGATAATAATAATATATGTTTCTTAAGCAGCAAATCGGCATATTATAATGATTTCTGAAAGATCAAGTGAAACTGAAGACTGGAGTAATGATGCTGAAAATGCAGTATTGCAGGAATAAATTACATTTTAAAATATAGTAAAACAGGCATTTTTAAATGGTATTAATATTTCACAATATATCAGATTTTACTGTATTTTTTAATCCAAAATTAAATTAAAATTTGATATGCTTTTTTTTTATTGTCAAAAATGTTCAGTTGTTGACTTGAATCGTCAAGGATCACAGTTTCAACTAATCTTCTTATATATAGTCACTTATATCTTGGATGGCCAAGTAATTTAATAGCAAATTTTTATTTTAGGGTGAAGTATCCCTTTAAGGATTCATATTCCAGCCAAGTTTTGAACAAAAGTGTAAATACTTCATTTTTTTGTCTTTATAAGACAATTTTGTTAACAAAAAGTAAGGGGGAGTTGGAGAATGAGCCTATTTCCAAAAAAAGTGGAGTGTTCCTTTAACATGCTGCATTAATGTGAGACTCTTATCGGGCGATAAAAAAAATATCGCCGTTAATCTATTCTCAAAGTTGGGTAGGGAGCTGGGTCTATACTACGCAAGCTATGATGACTTTCACCTTTATATTTTAACGCGGATGTATACCTAGCCGAATTGCACTGTAGGGGGGAGAACGAGTCTTCGAACATTTGTGTATGCCTACTGTGAAATTACCACATCAAACGAGACGTGCTAACATGGATGCAGCTATGAAGCCGCTGGGTTTGCTTCAGGGCAGGGGCGTTGCTAGACCCTTTTTACAGGGGCACGTGCGTGAGTTATAATTTACTTTGATAATCCCGAAATAAAGACATTAAACTATATGCAACAACTGAATTGACGCTTCTAAAAGCAACGCAGTTTAACCGAAGACTATACACGCAGATATCCATGCCAGTGCGCATATTTTTTGTATTGTATTGTATGCATTTAACTGCAACGTGCACATCGCGCAGCCTTTTACGCAGAAGTACATGCAGTCTAGGAATAGTTGGTTACACAAGTTTGTATAGTTAATTGTGTTGTAAATGCAATTGTCAAGCAGTTTGTGATGCATTTTGGAAACAGGAGATGAGCCCTTGGTCTAATGCGCCACCTGGCTTGAGAAACCCGTTCTCAAAGACTTCCTTTTAGTCATTATTTGGGTAGCACACATATTCTGAATGCCTTCGCCAGAATTCAAATTAGCCATTTTAATCTAGATTAATTCCAAGATTACAGTGAGATTAATCTAGATTAAAAAAAATAATCTATGCCCACCACTAATTTATATATAAAATCTCACACTGTCATCACATCTAGTCATACCTAGAAGATCTAAAACAGCAAAGGTGGAGGACAGCCAAATGACACTATTAACATCCTTCACGCTGAAGTGTGTTTATCTGGAGCTCCTCAGCTTCAAATGTTGATTATGCCACAGGTGCCATTGACATAAGAGCATAAGCCAAGTCCAAGGTTAGTCCTCAAACAACGCCACTTCCCTAACACAGATACACCCATTACCAGTCCTGTTATTAATTCACATGAAAGTACTTCCTCTAAACAAAAATAAGCAATAGTTTTTACTGTCAAGTGTAGCGTTAGTTGATTCAATGGGCTTCGGTTCTACTCTTACAATGTGCAGAACAAGAGCAACTGAAGTCATAACATACAAAATTAACTATCACAGACTCAACGCTTCTTCAACTAGTTGCAGAACTAACTGACTAGTATGTGCCACTCTTAATGTGAAGCAAGTTGTCATATAATTCTTTAAAATTAGTATTCAAAACATATGACTTCAAAAATATGACTTTAGATTTTGCAGCAGCAGAAAACGTAGAGTAACTGTTCACCCAAATATGAAAATTCACTCTCATGTTGATCAAACATCAAAAACAAAATGAAGTATTTTTAATGAACCCTAAGAAATTTCTGCCCCTCTACTGAAAGTTCACATAATCAAAATATAGGGTGTGTTCACACTTGTCATGTTTGGTTCGATTAAAACAAATTCTGGTGCGATTGCTCTGTTAGTGCAGTTCATTTGAGTAAGTGTGAACGCTGCCATCCGAACCCTGGTGCGCACCAAACAAGCGGACCAAGACCACTAAAAAGATGGGTCTCGCTCTGCTTCCAAACAAACTCTGTGCGCAACACGGATTAAATACTTCGAAACAAACCAAAAACAGGCAGTAATGATAACATGCAACACTATGCAACATGATTTCACATAGGGAACAATTGGTGTATCCAAAACAAAATGAGCAGAGGGCAAACGTGGAGCATTGAAGCGGTAAAATGCCTTTTTTAAGCTCTTTGTGAGTTTGCAGGTGGTGAAAATAAAATCATATACACGCAACAATGAGCACACTTAGTTTAGCAGATGGCATTAGGTCTATCCGACTTAAGTCGAATGCACCCTTTCCTTTTGATTGAAGTGTTCGGTGAGTTGTGTCACAAAATATACGTCATCCAACCCAACCAATCAGGCTGTAAACGTATCACTATGCCTTTAGGTTCAGTATCTTTAGGTTCGCTGTGAACGCAAAATGGACCAGGACCAAATGTATCATTTTCCTTTTTGGTCCGGACCAAATGAACCAAACTAATCGAACTACAAGTGTGAACACACCCTTAGACACTGTAAAAAGTTCATAAAGACATCATAAAATTAAGGCAGTATATAATGGTGGTAAGGATGTAACAATTATAAAATTTCACAATACGATAATATCACAATATCACAATCTAATGCACTTTGGAGAGTTCAAAATTAAGAGCTCCAACACATGTTCTTAACTAAGAAAACTTAAGTCAGTGAATTGACTTGTACATGAAATTTAAAGGGGACTCAACCCTTTTTTTTATAATAACAACAACAATTTTATATTATTGTTATAATGTAAATTTTCATAGGTATTATTTTTGCTTTACACTACAATACTTCTTTCCTAATTTCTACACTTGAAAGAGATATTTTGAATTTTGACTGCAGTAATTTTACCCATTTAAACCGCTAGTTGTCAGCTATTCATACGGCACTTTTAATCTTTTATTTTGATGGAAATGACAGTAGAGCTTTTATTTTGAATGAAAACTCCAGCTTCAGTGAAGACAGGCTCACAAAATGTCTTACAAATTTAGTAAAATGCTGTAATCATCTGCTGCAAAAATAAGGCTCAACTGATGGCCCTTGTGTTCCCAAATGCGTGCTAAACTCACAGCACATGCAATAAACGAATTCACTGCATTCATTCAGTGAACTGAGCTGTTCTGAGGCACGAAAAACACCAGATCACGAGCTGATCGCCTGAACAAAGTGCTCGCTTCGCTTTGAAACGCAGCAAAAACAGACTTGATAAATGGATTAAGCCATATTGTGCTTTCAGTTTTAGTTCGTTTGACAGATACTGTGCCAAAGCATAATGGCCCAAAACACAACTTTAAAGACGTTTTAGGTTAGAATAATAAGTTTAAATACATTTTAAAAACTACACTTTTTGCCTGGTAGACCGATTGTTTCATATCGTCAATATCATCATTTTGCTAACTCAATATCAAGATATTAATAATATTGTTACATCCCTAGCAGTTTAATCCAAATCTTCAAAAGACACTCAACAGATTAGGTTTTTGTTCACACACAAACATTATTCAACACACATACACAAAGCAAATCAAACTGGCTAAACAGAAGCTCATTATTTTTAATGTCGGAATGAACTCTGAATGGGACAGGCATCTCTTAGATTTCATTAAAAATACATTTTCTTTTGAGGATGAACAAGTCTTATGGGATTGGAACAACATGAGGATCAGCCAATGATGACAGAATTTTAATTTTGGAGTAACTATAAGGTTGGAGAATGCCTTAGACATTTCTTCAGCAGAAAAAGCATCTAATAGAGCTTGATATGAGAATATCTAAATAAAGAGACAGTAAGATTCACCATTTCCAGAGTTACTATCATGTATAATGTTGAAACACTAACACTGAATGTAACCCAAAGGCAAACTCAAAAAAAAAAAAAAAAAAACACACCAAAAATGAAAAACATCCCCCATGCAAAAGTCTTTCAACTATTGATTACAAACTGCATCAACAATTTGAAGCCTCAAAGCATTCTGACAATGCATAAAGCTGAGAATTTGGCAAGCGTGGTTAACAAGCTCCTACATGTTGGACTATTCAAACTATCTTTACGTCTTTATTTTGAATGTCACGTCGCTCAGTGACAACATACTCCGAGAGGCTGTTTTTAAGCACGGAAAGGTCAATTTGAATGCATGTTGGTTGCATTTACTGGAACTATTTTAAGAAGCCGCAACATTTGAATCATGCAAGTTCACGCAGCCCTGATTTATTCTCCAGTGCAGAGATGGTTCATTCCCTCAGGCCTGCGGAGACCCTTTGAAGGGTTGAGAATGAATATGACAGAATGTCTTAAGCTTTAATCTCTGCAGGTACTGTGTGCACAAAGCAGCGTGCAGCGCTGGAAGAGCACCACCACCCTTATATGCAGCACGGACTGACCTCAAAGCTCCAACTGATAAAGCAAAGCAAACGTCTGTCGTGACTGACAGTCTGGTTTGAATCTACATGTCACAACCGCACCCTTTTTGAAGTAAAAGGGGGAAGAGAGTTTGGGGGGAGGTACAGTCAAAAGAATAAAGACCTCCTATTGCTCAATGGACTGTTCAGATTGAGATCTAAACATAAACGTCATTTTCTCACTGTGTGTATGACAAGCTTTTTCACTTCCTCATGTGGAGAGATAAACCAACCAAAGCTGAAAACTTCTTGCACAAATGGCCATTTTTAGGCAACGCTTATTTGGCTGTGAAGTCATCTGGATTCCAGAATAGGGTTTGCGTAGTCTGTGGTCAATGAGAGAACTAGTGAGAATGAAAACACAGTCTTTTTTCGCATACTTCTTCTTCATCTTTGGAACATTTAAAAGTCAAGCAGATAAAATCTACAGTATGGTGGTGGCTTGTCATTTCACCCTAATTTTCTAGTCATAGATCATTAAAATGTTAAAATTCAAGCATATATTTAAAAAAACAAAACTTTAAAATAATAATCAAAATGACATTTGGAAAGGATTTTGAAAAAAAAAAAAAAACGAAAAAGGTGTGTTAACTAGAGATCACGTAACCCCAGATGGTTCATTCGCTGTAAATAGGGGCGTATATTTAAAGCACAAACAAATTAGAATCCAGTTGGGCAGATATGGTAAATGACTCAAAATCACACAAAGAAACATTACACGTTTCTCTCTATACACACTTTGTGGTTAGTGTATACTGTATTTGATTCTCTGTAATTGGTTCTTTGAAAATTCTTGTAAATAATAAAATAATTAAGTTAGGGTTGCGGTTGGCAACATTGCGTCAAATTTTACATAAACATTTCCAACCACTCATATCATTAGTCTGACTGACTCTAAAGTGCCTCTCCCACTAAATGCAGGTTGGGTCAAATCTGTTACAAAACATGCCCATTCAGACTGGTCAGAGTAATGACTAAGACCTTACATTATGTGTCCATGTTAATACTGTAATATGTAACTACAAAAAAAAAAAAGACATTATTTTGATGTCAGATAAGCGCAGTATAGAAAAGAGACCTGATTACCTTGAGATTCAGCTGTCAAATGCTGACAGCAATGTAAAAGCCATATTAAAATTATTTTTTTCCTGACACCCCTTAATTTTACAATTAAGAATTTATATTATTTGATTTGCTTATTATAAGTTTTGAATTGAAATCTCTACAATATGATTTTGCTCTACTTCTTGACGAAATATGTGATCCTGGACCACAAAACCAGTCTTAAGTAGCACGGGTATATTTGTAGCAGATCTGAAAATACATGAGTTCAAATTATTGATTTTTCCTTTATGCCAAAAATCATTAAGATATTAAGTAAAGATTTCCTTTCGTAAATATATCAAAACTTTAATTTTTATTAGTAATATGCATTGCTAAGAATTTTATTTGGACAACTTTGAAGGTGATTTCCTCAATATTTCGATTTTTTTTTTTTTTTTTTTTGCACCCTCAGATACCAGATTTTCAATTTTGTATCTCGGCCAAATATTGTCCCATACATTAATGGAAAGCTTATTTATGCAGCTTTCAGGTGATGTATAAATCTCAATTTAAAAAAAAAAGAAAAAAGACTGGTGGTTTTGTGGTCTAAAGTCACATATGTGACCCTGGACCACAAAACCAGTCTTAAGTCGCTGGGGTATATTTGTAGCAATAGCCAAAAATACAAAGTATGGGTCAAAATTATTGATTTTTCTTTTATGCCAAAAATCATTAGGAAATTAAGTAAAGATCATGTTCCATGAAGATTTTTTTGTGAAATTCCTTCTATAAATATATAAAAATGTAATTTTTGATTAGTAATATGCATTGTTAAGAACTTAATTTGGACAACTTTAAAGGTGATTTTCTCAGTATTTTGATTTTTTTGCACCCTCAGATTCCTGATTTTCAAATAGATGTATCTCGACCAAATATTGTCCTATCCTAACAAACCATATATGAATGGAAAGCTTATTTATTGAGCTTTCATATGATGTATACATCTCAGTTTTGTAAAATTTAACCTTATGACTGGTTTTGTGGTCCATGGTCACATGTTATAGTTAATTTCTGGACCAACTAATAAAATATTAATTTTGAATAGTTTAAAATGAATATTAATTACTAATAATTTAACGAAGATACCTTATGTCAAGCATTAAACAGTTTAAGCATCAATAGCTTTTAGATCAAAGTGGAATAAAAACATCAAAGTATAACGTTAATTTTTCACCTTAGTGCCTTGCCACCTTGAAAGTGCACATGACACTGTCTTGTAGGAAGCTCGCTAGATTTTGTGATACTTTCTCAGAAGTTCAGGTAAACTATCAGAATGCATTAAATCGCCTCTAAAGTGAAACGCCCCTTTAGAAACCTGTGCAGAACCCACCGCGGTCGAGACTCCAGCGAAGAGCCGCAGCTCTGCACTGACAGCAGCGTCGGAGACTTCCGCGGTCCGAGCGGAGTGGGCTGCAGACTGCATGGGGACAGGAGATTGCTCTGCGAGGAGAACGAGCCTCTGTCCCTCTCCAGGAACATCTCGGTACTCCCGACGTTACTGAACCCAGAATCCGACGGCAGAACCAGGATGGGTGGGACGTTAAGCAGCCCCAGTCTGGGGACAGAGAGGCTGGAGAAGGTCCCATCGCAACTCGCCGCAGCGGACAGTTCGCTCACAGTCGCGCCGATGTCAGAGCACTGAAACTCGGCATCGCTTGGGCCCGCTATGCTCACATTGTTCCGCACAGGCCGTCCATCCAAGGATATATTAGTAAGAAACAAAAGCGCGGCTTGCCTCCTCCGCGAGTCTTTACTTTTCCGCAGATGCTCTCTGTGCAGTTTACCAGTGCATTGGTTGAGTGTACTCTGCGTACTGCACGCAGCAGCCGCCATTCTCAAGTAAACTGTCCGCTGATGCTCAGTTCTGTTTCTACCCCGGCGCGACTCGCCCGGACACGCCCACTCGTTCCTGATTGGCTTAGAGTACAGGATTTTAGTAAATAGATAGAGCGTGCGCGGATTTAATTGGCTGATGAGTCATAAAGCTTTTGAAATAATTTTACAGGCGCGCTCTGACAACAGAGAGAGAAAATAAAGGACTGTAGATGCAGTTTCTGCTGCTTTGTTATTATATATATATATATATAAATATTTCAGAGATTAAAAAGCAAAGTCTATATCTAAGCTTTAAATAACTAATTTTAAAGTAGCAAATAAACGTGTCTTTTCGACCCACAATTTAGGTAGGCCTATGTATCTGAACGTTTTACTTTATTACATATTACAGTGTTTTACTATTATGAACAGTTTAAGGGATAGTTCACCCAAAAAATGAAAATTCTGTCATCAATTACTCACCCTCTCATGTGGTTCCAAACTAAGACCTTCGTTCATCTTCGGAACACAAATCAAGATGTTTTTGTTGAAATCCGAACTTTATTAAACAACTATTCTCAATTCTTCTTACAGTTGCTATCAAAATTTTTCAACCCCCCAGAGACTGCAGTGCTTTGCAAATACAAGATTTTGTATATAGGCCTATCACTTTTAATATAACTGATTACTGTCATATTAAAAGTGATAATGTCAATATATAATGTAATATTTTTGAGTTTTAGGATTTTTTAATAACACAGATATGTCTTAATTATTCAATCCCTATTCAACATTGGTGTTTTAGTCACTTAATTGTATGGTGGAGAACAAAATGGTCTTAAAACACAATTAAACCTTTAGAAACTCCATTAGAAAACAGAATGAGCTTGAGCTGTTACACATACATACAGTTAGCCAATGCATGTGCTGAAGTTTGAGTAGCTAATTCAACAAAGCTCTCATGAAAGCCATAGAGAGGCAACAGAGAAGAAATATTTTTTTAGAAAGTCTAAGGCTATATGAAGATTTCCAAGACATTAAAAGTTCCTAGAAACACAGCTGGCAGCCTTATTGTTTTTAGCTTAAAATGTGTTGTACCAGAAAAGAGTGTTGAACAAAAAATGTTTGAATAGAACAATTGAGGAAAAACCTACAATGTACAGCCAAAGACTTTCAAGATGACCCATAAAGGTGGAAAACATTTCAATGCAAAGTATAAGATAAATACAAGACAAGCATTTCTTGACCATGAAGAACATAAAACGCTGACACTAAAAATCATTTAGATAGACCTGTGGAGTTCTGGAAGAATGTTTTAAGAAGTGATTCGACCAAACTAGAACTTCTTGGATCCTTGGATCAGTGGTATGTCTGGTGTAAAAAAGGCAAAGCTTACAAGCAGAAGAACACCATCTCCATCATCAAACATTGAGGTGGAGCAGTCATGTTACAGAGGTGTTTTACTGTTGCAGGAAGTGAATATCATGACTGTTTGAAGGACATCATGGATTCTTTGAATTATCAGACCATTTTGACAAGAATTGTGACGCCTTTGGTGCAAAGACTGAAGCTAATGATCAATGGACTTTCCTGCAGGACAATCATCCCAAAGCATTCATCCAAATCTACTAATACTTGGTTTAGGGATCATAGAATGTTTTTGAGTGGCCTGTTCAGTATCAGATTTAATTCTCATTGAAAATATTTAATTGAATTTGAAAGCAGATGTAAAGTGAAAACCAAAGATTTTCAGTGATCTGAAAGCTTTCTCAGCAGAGGAATGTGCCAAGATTGCAGTAGAGAGGTGACAGAAGCTTCTAAGCACTTCCAAACAGCGTTTATTTGTGGTTTTCAAGAATATAAGATTCTGCAAATTTGACTTTTGTGGGTTGAATATTTTTTAACATGAGCCAATTTGATTTGTTTTCAGAATGCATCAACTTATGTCTCAAAATTACTCTAATGTGTATGAATAAACTTCCTCTAATAGTGTACTGATGTCTTTGTTGAATTGTTTTCACAAAATTTTGTTCTCTACAGCAAAATGTCTTGCAGGTCAAGGGGGTTGAATAATTTTGATTGCAACTGCAAGTGCAGATAAAAGCATGCACATGCGTCGTGGTCCTCTTCTAAATGGCACTATAGGGTGACGCGGAGGAGAAGAATTGTTGAATAAATTTCTTATTTAATTTTTTTTTTTGCATACAAAAAGTGTTCTCGTAGCTTCATAAAATTACGGTTGAACTACTGATGTCACATGGACTATTTTCAATGTTCTTGGTACCTTTCTGAACCTTGAACGTGGTAGGACCCTTAGTGTCTATGCAGGGTCAGAAAGCTTTTGGATATTATCAAAAATATCTTTGTGCTCTGTTCCGAAGACGAATGAAGGTCTTACGAGTTTGGAACAACGAGGGTGAGTAATTAATAACAGAATTTTCATTTTTGGGTGAACTAGTTCTTTAGTTATAAACAGTACTGTGAAGTCAGTTTGTTCGAATCAAGACTGTCAGTTAAAGTATAAATAATTTAATAATTATGCATGGGCTCTTCATCGTCTGACCTACTGAGTAAGATATTCCACAGAGGACCTCAGTTGGCCCTCCTCATCACAGAGCCTGGGACAAATGTTCCCTGTTGCCCCCCGCTGGCTTGAATGCTAAGATTATTTGGGTGTGAGAAGAGGTTTAACTTTAATCTAAACCCCGTCTGGCCCTGTTCTTCTGCTTGGTCCTATTACATAACAAACGTTTAGCCTGACAGATGTATGTGCCATTTTGATAACCCCCAACGCTGGGCGCAGTGCCCATCAACCTTCTGTGGCTGGCATAGATAAGAGGGAAGGGAAGGGCATTACACTCCAGCAAGGTGACAGTGTCACTGGAAAGAATGTCAAGGCCGAGTTTTTCATGAGTTATTCCCCCTACAGACGGCTGACCCTCCGGCTTCAGCAGATTACTGTGTAGTGTGCACTGGCTGGAAACAAACTCTTCATCATCGGCAATGTCGTCATTATTACATGATCGCTTCCTCTTTTTCCACTTCTATCCTTTTATGTCTAAGTGACCTTTTCTCCAAATAAAATGTCATTACTTATGT
This sequence comes from Garra rufa, assembly GCF_049309525.1. Lineage (NCBI taxonomy): Eukaryota > Metazoa > Chordata > Actinopteri > Cypriniformes > Cyprinidae > Garra > Garra rufa. The sequence goes on along the minus strand of NC_133378.1, from coordinate 3,368,031 downwards.
TCGTTCTGGCACTTCCTCACGGCACTGGTGCTCTTTTGTAAATCATTCACGCAAAACATGAGATAACCAAACTTGCATGCAAATAATACAAATGCAAATCAGATGCAAAAGGCACATTTTTCATCAGCAGCACTCAATGTGGCCCAATAAAGTGCACATATACTGTAAATGTGTAACTATTTGAGTTCGAACTATTTTACACTTCTACAACATGTATTTAATCAAAGAAATCTGTGACCTAAACCCTTTTCAAAAACTCTACAGTGCAACAGTTCAAAAATACAGTGGCTTATACAGTTAAAGTCAAAAGTTTACATACACCTAGCAAAATCTGCAATAAGTTAATTATTTTACCAAAATAGGAGGAGTCATACAAAATGCGTGTTATTTTTTATTTAGTACTGACCTGAATAAGATATTTCACATAAAAGACGTTACATACACTTGATTCTTAATACTGTGTTGTTACCTGAATGATCCACAGTTGTGTTGTGTTTGTTCCCTTGTTTGTCCTGAACAGTTAAACTGCCCACTGTTCTTCAGAAAAATCCTTCAGGTCCCACAAATTCTGTGGCTTTTCAGCATTTTTGTGTAACGCTCACTGATGCTTCAGAAGGAAACATGATGCACTAACTTTTTGAATTTGAAGATCAGTTTAAATTTAATTTATTTTGTCTTAACATGCAAGTATCTTCTGTAGCTTCTGAAAGGCAGTACTAAATGAAAAAAAAAAAGATATTTAGGCAAAATATGAAAAATGTACACATTTTAATTCTGTTCAAACATTTACACCCCTGGCTTTTAATAAATGCATTGTTTTTCCTTCTAAAACAACAGTGAGTGTTTGATCCTTCTGTAATAGTTCAATATGAGTTCCTCAGTTGTCGTCAGTGTGAAAAGATGGATTTCAAATTCATACAGTCATTGCTGGAAAGGGTCCAAATACACAAAAATGCTGAAAAACCACAGAATTTGTGGGACATGAAGGATTTTTCTGAAGAACAGCAGGCAGTTTAACTGTTCAGGACAAACAAGGGACTCATGAACAATTATCACTAAACAAAAAACATAGCTGTGGATCATTAAGGTAACAACACAGTACTAAGAATCAAGTGTATGTAACATTTGTATAAATTCAACAACTATTTTCTATATGTAAACGTCTTTTAAGTCAAATATCTTATTCAAGTCAGTACTAAATAAAAAATAACATGCATTTTGTATGATCCCTCTTATTTTGGTAAAACAATTAACATTTTGCAGATTCTGCAAGGTGTATGTAAACTTTTGACTTCAACTTTATATACATATATATATATACGTAAGTTCATTCTGTGCATTTCACAGATAATAGTCTTCCTCTTCTATGTCTCCGTTCCCCTCTTCAAAGCCCAAAGCCTCAATGTTGTGTGTGATGTCATCAATTCTGCGGTTAAAATCCTGGGAACCGGAAGGAAGAGTCCATCCGTCATAACCACGGACTGCTGTAGCAGATGTGCTGCTCATGCTTCGCTTGATCCGGCCAAAACTGTCGGTCAAAATCCCACCCTCTCGGATCCCAATGTCTTCCAGAAACGTCTCAAACACTCCTACATCCTTATCTGGAATAAAGGGCCTCATGCCTGGTCACATGGGAAAGGAAATACGTGAGAATGCACCACAGACAGCATTTTTACACAGCATGAATTATAATTGAGAATACTTTAAAATATTTACTAAGTATTGTTATTCGCATCAACAAGCAAACACTTTGACAAATAAAATCTTACATCATACTTTTATCCAGCAAGGACGCATTCAATTAATCAAAAGTGACGGCAAAGACATTTAAACCGCTTTTTCCTGTGTGAATGTGGCAGCATTCACATGTTTGTGATGAATTGTCTCCATTCAGCACTGCAGCTCTCCTCTAAAAATTCACACTAACAATACTGAATGGACTCAATAGTGAAAGCGAAGACAGTCTGACACTCTCCAGAGCAGTATCAAGCTGACTCAGCTTTTTGCTTGCGTGTCAGGTTAGATGAGTCCACGGCCAGCAGAGGTATAAGTGGCTCAGCGACTGTTATGTAATTGTGTCTCTGTTGCACACAATTGCTGTGAGTTGCTTTATCCTTTCCCAACTCGCTTCGGAAGTAACATCCTCAAGGTCTTTCTAATCAAGTTGGACAACTTAGTGTCGCAGTGGGAATTTACTGTACAAATTATTTAATGACTCACTATCTAAATATCTATTTGTGACAAATCTGGGAACACAGTTACAGAGTTATTTATAGTTGCGAATTGTGGTCATAGAGTTATTTATAGGCTGTATCATGTTTTTGTTCCCACAGCGGCTAGTGTTAGCACAGAGTTTTGTAATTTTGTAATTCTGTCACGCTGGGAAAGTGTGATGTTGTTGGAAAGGCTGTTGCACCATGACTGCTCCACTGAAAGCCAGGTGCTCATGAATATTCATTAGGCTTTATGTTACTCTAATCCCTCTAATGAGCTAATGATAGACAGCAATTACACAGACTCTGAATACAATGCCAAATCTGATAAATCACGACTTTTGAAATATGACTTTGGACTGCATAATGAAATAAACTCAATTGTACAAAGACACCCCTTGGGGATTCAAACAGGCACTCAAATTGCTCAAGAGAGGCAAACAGGGAGAAAGAAAGAGAGTCTAAGGTGACTTTTGTATTCTGTGTTGTGAGTTTCTCACCAAGCAGCAGGAATTTGCGTGAGTCTCCATAGAGCTGCAGCAGGTCAGTGCAGAACTGCTCTATTGGAGCACCGAGTCTGTATTCTCTCAGAAACAGAGCAAACTGCTGAATCTCCTGAGGCGTCAGCTTACTCCTCAACTAACCAAAGAGAACAGGACAAAAAAACAATATAACAGAGACAATAATATTACGGATAACTGCAGTGAATTGTTCACCCACAAATGAAAATTACACTGTCATTTACTCATCCTCATGTTATTTCAACCCCTTGTTTTTAGAACTTTTCATTAACAGGAACTGGCAGTATTGAGGTCATAACATGAGAAATCAAATTAGCCTTGATCTTTTGGCATATAAGAGGTTTACCATTAAAACATCCTGCAAGTTTCATAGTTTAAAACCTCCTCCTCGTTATAAACAAAGCATTTATTTAATCAAGCTCCAAAAATGAGGTGACGTCACCCGGACACAAACATTTGCATAAACACTGCCTCCAGTGCAAAATATCGATGAATAGTCATCTTCTCACCATGTAAGTAAATGCTTTTATAATGCTTTGTCTGGAAATGTCTGTTTTATTTTGATTATGTTGTCAAACCACTCGCATGCAATAGCGAGCGGGCACTGATACTGTTTTCTATGCAATGACGTCAGATAATCGTGACAGTGGCTGATTACTGAGAAACACCCTAAAGGACACGCCCCTTAAAACAGCTTGTTTCAGACAGAGGGTTAAAATAACCATGATTAATTTTGGGTATTCAAAAGTTTCAAGAACTGTATGAATGCAAAGCAAGTGTAATTTTAGTTTAAATCTTTTTTTTTTTCCTTTGATGTATTTGAATTTATATTAGAATTAGTATTTAGATTATTTTAATATATGTGACCCTGGACCACAAAGCCAGTCTTAAGTAGCACAGGTATATTTGTAGCAATAGCCAAAAATACACTGTATAGGTCAAAATTATAAATTTTTCTTTCTTTTGAAATCACTATAAGACCTTAAGTAAAGATCATGTTCCATGAAGATATTTTGTAAATTTCCTACCCTAAATATATCAAAACTTAATTTTTGATTAGTAATATGCACTAAGAACTTCATTTGGACAACTTTAAAGGTGATTTTCCTAATATTTAGACTTTTTTTACCCTCCGATTCCAGATTTACAGTTGTACCTCTGCCAAATATTGTCCTATTCTAACAGTCCATACATCAATGGAAAGCTTATTTATTCATTTGACCTTTATGACTGGTTTTGTGGTCCAGGGTCACATATTATTTATCATTTATTAATTTATGTGCCTTTAAGTCATCCTTCAGCCCCTGTGGAGGTTTTCTGTGGCCCTCTGCTGGGAACCACGTTATTAGGCAAAATGTTCACAATGCTTTATACACTAAATTTTATACAATAACGGTTCTTTATTGGCATCTATGGTTCCATGAAGAACCTTTATAATACAAAGCTTCTACAAAAAGCTTCTTTATAGTGGGAAAAGGTTTCTCCAATTTTAAATCTGTTTTCTTCAAGAAATTAATAGTTGTTTTAAGAACTATTATTTGGGGAACCCAAAATGGTTCATGGCACTGCTACTAAAACCCCCTTTTTGAGTTATTATTTTGGAATACATGTAAAATGCTCAATGAGATTCATACTTGGCTTTAATAAATAACATATTGCTTGCATGGTTAATGTAAAAATATTTTATTTTTTGTTCTAAAAATTTTATTTTTATTTAAATTTCAGTCTGTTCCTGACACAAAGCATCATATGGCTTCAAAAGACTCTAAAAATACAGTGTGTGTGTGTGCACATGTGTATGTATATACAGTATATACACATCAATGGTGTGCAGTGGTGTTCTAAAATGAGGAAGCAAAGTCCTAACAGTTTTTTTTAACCAAATAAAACTCACGTCCCAGTAACATTTTCTTGGTTAAACATTACTTACACAATCAGGAAAAGAGAGAGAGAGAGAAAATCAATTATTTTTTATATTTTTACATTAACAATGTAATCAATAATCTGCTTATTAAAGCCAACTATGAAGCATTTTACATTTATTCCAAAATAATAACTCAAGGCAGTAACAATTTAAACACTATATTTTATATGTGAACTTACGTTCAACTAGTTAAAGTTAACTTCAAACTATTTTTGAATATATCGGATTATCAGTCATCAAACTCTGTTAAATACTGGTCACAGACTCCTCTTACATTATTTTCCCCATTCATTCTCACCCCCCACCAAACCCACCACATGCTTTAGTGGGTCTGTTAAAACTCAATGGGCTCAGGCCTGCCTCCCTTGCCTCAGAGGAAATGCCCCTGATATACATACACAAAACAACATGAGGGTGAGTAAATGATGACAGAATTTTCATTTTTAGGAGAACTGTCCCTTAAATTACATCATTTTATGTGTGTAAGCATCTTACAATGATCATGTACTCCTGCAGACTGGCATTACAGGGCTCAGAGTCGCTGTGTGTGGAGGCCAGGCTTCGGTGTGACTCATGGCAGGAGAGAGATGAGCTCTCACTGTAGTTCTCACTATAATACGGATCAAATGCTTCCTGTGAACCATCACTGTGAGGAGAGATAACACACATGAAGTCAGATATGTCAGAGCTTAAAAGCTATTTTTAATGACACACCCCCGTTTCCTCACAAATGATTAAAATAGCTTCAAAAAAATGTGCCCTCCTGAAAAAATAACACTTGTCTCTCTGACAGCCCAAGGCTTTGAATGGCAAACATATCACACTGCAGCCAATCAAAAAAAGGGTGTGAATTTGGAATGGTTTGACCAAGCAACATCAGTATTTTTCAATTTCTCTTTAGTGCTGCAAAATTTACAACCTAAAAATGGATAAGAAAGTAATGATAATTGATAAAGACAGATTTCATGAATCATAATGCACAAACAGACACTCACTATGAACTGCAGCAGCTGAAGTCTGTGTCATAGCCATATGTCATGTCAGTAAGGCAGCTGTCACCTTGGACAAGTATTAATGGGAGAGAGAAAAACAACGTTATAAATTTGTGCTTTTCAAGTGGCAACTAAAGCTACACTGCAAAACATGCTGTTGATAAGTGCTGTCTAGACATGCATTAATAGTACAAATGCAAAATATATAAAGGTCAACGGTTTAGAATATATTTAAATGGGTTTCAGAAATCCTTTAATGTGCCACAAAGAGATGCTAAAAGGTGAAAACATTTTCTTTTTCTTATTTATATTTTTTCTGTTTTTATAATTAAGAGATCACAAGTATCATCATATTTGGAGGTCCTTGGATCAGTGATTTTTAACTGGGGTGGATTTATATATTTATATGGGACATATAAAGGGACATATAGTATACCCAACACAGTGCCAAAATGTCCTCAAAATCTTTCTAAACCTTTTTAAAATTCAATAATTCTATTTATTTTGTCATAATTACACAGTTAGAAAAATAATTATTTGATCCCCTGCTGATTTTGTACATGGCCCACTGACAAAGAAATAATATTTTAACAGTGAGAGACAGAATAACCAAAAAAAACCCAAAAAAAAAAAAAAAAAAAAAACGCATTTTGTAAAAGTTATAATTGATTTGCATAATGAGTGAAATAAGTATTTGATCTCCTGTCAATCAGCAAGATTTCTGGCTCCCATGTGTCTTTTATACAGGTCACGAGCTGAGATTAGGAGCATTCTGTTAAAGGTAGTGCTCCTAATCTCATCTTGTTACCTGTATAAAAGACACTTATCCCCAGAAGCAATCAATCAATCAGATTCCAAACTCCAAAGACCAAAAGAGCTGACAATCACTGTCGTTATCATGTCTACACTCTTAAAAATAAAGGTGCTTTAATAGGTTCTTCACAGCGATGCCATAGAAGAACCATTTTTGGTTCCACAAAAAAACATTCAGTCAAAGGTTCTTTAAAGAACCATCTATTTCTTACCTTTTTATAATCTGAAGAGCCTTCTTTCACCACAAAGAACCTTTTGTGAAATAGAAAGGTTCTTCAGATGACCATTTAGACAGAAAAGGTTCTTCTATGGCAGGGTAATTAGTTTTCACCGACTGTTAAATGAAATTTACGCCCATGGTTGTGATATTTGAATGATTCTGATACGTCGCCTTGTTGCATCGCATCTGGTTAGGACACGCGACAAGGCGGCCGCTGCAAATCATTTGAACTTCGTGTCAGTATGTCATAAATAGAACAAGGCATCGGCTTACTGTCAGGATTTGTCCTGTTGCATATGCCGGATCCAGTATAGGCAGCATCACTGATTATAATGGGTTCTAATGTATTTTGTCGCGTCGCACAGCGCCGCTGGCTGACAGGTTGTCAGGTGCTTTTGAATTCTCAGATTATTTGAAATTAGCGCGGGCCAAATATTTTTCTCTCACGGGCCGGCTGCCTATTGAGGAACCCTGTTCTATGGCATCATGTAGCACCTTTACTTTTAAGAGTATACACTGGATGCACGTTCACTTTACTGGTACAGTCCACGCACTTGAGTCTGTCATCAATAGGACAAATGGAGTGAAAGTATATTCGGTTTGACGCATTTGATTTAAACAGCTTGTTCGCATCTTTGAATAGATATCAGAAGGATTCCAGTGTAAGGAACAAGTATATAGTTTATTTTTAATGGCATCCCGGATCATGTCAAAGGATTGTTCGGACTTCGGAGCATGTTGTTTTGTAAACGAGGCACAGTGTTATTAAGAGTTCACAAAAAAACATTTGTTATAAGATGAAGCGGTACTAGATATGACTGCAGCTGCAGTCCAAGGATGTCAGGGACAAAATTGTAGACCTACACAAGGCTGGAATGGGCTACAAGACCATCGGCAAGCAGCTTGGTGAGACGGTGACAACAGTTGGCACGATTATTCGCAAATGGAAGAACCACAAGATAACTGACAATCTCCCTCAGTCTCTGGCTCCATGCAAGATTTCACCTTGTAGAGTTTCAATGATCATGAGAACGGTAAGGAATCAGCCCAGAACTACACGGGAGGATCTTGTCAATGATCTCAAGGCAGTTGGCACCATAGTCACCAAGAAAACAATTGGTAACACACTACGCCGTGAAGGACTGAAATCCTGCAAGGTCCCCCTGCTTAAGAAAGCACATGTACAGGCCCGTTTGAAGTTTGCCAATGAACATCAAAATGATTCAGAGGAGAACTGGGTGAAAGTGTTGTGGTCAGATGAGACCAAAATCGAGCTCTTTGGCATCAACTCAACTCGCAGGAATGCTGCCTATGACCCCAAGAACACCATCCCCACCATCAAACATGGAGGTGGAAACATTATGCTTTGGGGTTGTTTTTCTGCTAAGGCGACAGAACAACTGCACTGCATCAAAGGGACGATGGACGGGGCCATGTACCATCAGGGCCAGGGCATTGAAGCCAGCCACGGCATTGAAAATGGGTTGTGGATGGGTATGACCTAAAACAGATGTCCAAGGCAACACAGGAGTGGCTCAAAAAGAAGCACATTAAGGTCCTGGAGTGGCCTAGCCAGTCTCCAGACCTTAATCCCATAAAAAAATCTGTGGAGAGAACAGAAGGTGCAAATTGCCAAACATCAGCCTCGAAACCTTAATGACAGAGAGGATCTGCAAAGAGGGGTAAGACAAAATCCCTCCTGAGATGTGTGCAAACCTGGTGGCCAATTACAAGAAACATCTGACCGCTGTGATTGCCCACAAGGGTTTTTTTTAAGTCATGATTTGCAAAGGGGTCAAATACTTATTTCACTCATTAAAATGCAAATCAATTTGTAACTTTTTTTAAATGTGTTTTTCTGGATTTTTTGTCTCTGACTGTTTAAATAAATCTACCATTAAAATTACAGACTGATAATTTCTTTGTCAGTAGGCAAATGTACAAAATCAGCAGGGGATCAAAAAAAATTTTTTCCCCACACTGTACATGATAAAATCTCTATCATTTAGCTTTTGTTTTCCCCCCTGCTGTTACCAGATCAGAACAGACTTGTGATCTATTTTTAGGTCCCGACTCACCAGTTGGGAACCACTGTTTTAAGGACATTCAGCACTGTAGAGGGTGGCTACTGTGCACTGGCTTCTAAAGAACAATAGAGATGTCACTCACTTCTCTGTAGCCAATAGCGGTCAGGCATGGTGTAGTGATATCCTGCCCTGTCAACACATTCAATAGTCTGATGTCCATAGATGATCTGAAACATTTGACAGATGAGTGCGCAGTACTCCTCTGCAGCATCCTGTGTGTGATCAATATAAGAAGCAAATAAAAAAAAAGAAAATCAGTGAGTGTCCAGCCACATACATGTTTTGCATACTCTTTTTGCTTTTCTCTCTTACACAGACACACATTTTGCACACCCACAAAAGCAGACAGACTGTAATGTGGGTCAACACAATCCCATCCATATTAATGTCCGCAGGCACACACAGACGCGCAGATCACTGACACAGCATGCTCTTACATAAGTCTGTGCATTACATCACAGGGGAGTCTACTCTGAGCGCGCTGTTTACATCACAGCTGACACAACTCATCTCATCAGCATGGTTACTGCAGGAGCGCAGCTACAGCTCACTGTGAAGCATTCATATTCCTGAGGCTCACATCCAATGACTAAATTAGAACTTCCTCATTCATCACAATCATCTTAAATCTATACAGCACTAATAATTCATTTCTCCAAATACCACAACTATAAGGTTTGCATTGTCCATCCATTCCAGTATCCATTACATGAAATGCTGTTCATCCAGCCATAGTAATGGCTTTTATCGCTCAATTACTAATCCATTTATCCATCTCTTATTACAGCTTTAATCCACCCATCATCACTTATTAACCCTTTCATCCATCCATCCATCCATCCATTATTTATCAAACATTTTAACCACCCACCCTTCCATCCATCCATCCATCCATCCATCCATCCATCCACTTGAATAACATTTTTACTCGTCCCTCACTTATTAATCCATAAATCTATCATCCACCAATTAACTCTTTCATCCATCCACCCACTCATCTATCCATCCATCCATTAATCCAGCTAGCAATTTTAATGGATTTATAATCAATCCCTCATTAACCCATCTATCATCCATCCATCAATCCTTCACTTTTTAACCTTTTATCTGCCCTTCCATCCATCCATCCATCACTTATTAAGTCTTTGATTCATCATCAACCCATTAACCCTTTCATTTATCTTTCCATCAATTTTTCACTTGTTTACCCTTTTATCTGTCCTTCCTTTCATCCATCCATTAACCCTTTCATCCATCTATCTAGCTTGATTCATCCTTCCATCCATTCTTAACCCACCCAGCCTGCCATCCATCATCCATTCTTCATTTTTTAATCCTTTTATGTTTTTCCATCCATCCATCACTTATTTATCCATCCATTAACCCTTTATTTTAGCCATCCATTCATCCTTCACTTGTCAACCCTTTTATCTGTCCTGCCCTCCATCCATCCATTAACCCTTTCATATATCAACCCTCTGATTTATCATTCCATTCATTCTTTCCACCATCCGCCGAACCATGCTAATCTATTGCTTATTAATCCATTTCCATTCATCCATCTAACCATCCATCCATATTAAAGACTTTTTAACCCACCCACCCATCCATCCATCCATCCATCCATCCATCCAACCATCCTTCACTTCTTAACCCTTTTTTCTGTCCTTCCTTCCATCCATCCATTAACCCTATCATCTATCAACCCTCTGATTTATCAATCCTTTCATTCTTTCCTCCATCTGCTGCACCATGATCATCTAGTTCTTATTAATCCATTTCCATCCATCCATGCATATTAAAGGCTTTTTAACCCATTCATTTATTCATCCATCCATCCATCCATTTGAATGGCTGAATAACCTCACCCTGTTTTCCACAGCCAGTATGATGAGGTTGCAGTAGGCATCAGGGCATGGCATGGGCTCCGGAGGATTATGGTTTCTCCTCTCCCAGCTGCCATAAGACTTTCCCCTCTCCCAGCTCCCTGTGTAAGCTTGCCTGCGTTCCCAACTCCCACCTGGCGTGTGTTTCCGTTCCCAGCTTCCACCTGTTTTAGCTCCAGGCCCGTGCCTCTTTTCCCAGCTACCTCCCACCACCCCTCCACCTCCCCGACGCTCCCAGCTGCCCCCTACAGACCTCCGGTCCCAGCTTCCACTCATTGGCCGTTTCTCCCAGCTACCTCCACATGGCTTCCGGGTCTGTCTACGCTCCCAACTCCCGCTCACACGTTTCCTTTCAATGCTGTCACCACCACCACCACCACCACCTCCACCCCCTGTCCCACCTCCTCCACCCACACTGCCCTGTTTAGGCTCATGGCGGGATGAGAGCTTCCAGTCTACACCACAGATGGTGTGACGGCGCTCCATGGTGCCCCCTGCAGGCCTGGGGTCAGTGTTGCTTATAGTTTGTCTGCGGCTCTCCAAACCGGTGGGCCTGTTCTCCAGAGTATCAACAGCTAATACAGTGTCCACTTTCAGACCTGAGAACACAATTATTGAAGAGCATCTGTTTTTTTTTGTGTCTCAAACTTTGATATTATATTCCTATATTTATCTAATTGCCACAAATAAGCAAACTAGGGTAATTTAGAAATAAACATTGTGTATTGCATTGTGTTACAATAATAAAATTCACTAAAACAGAATAGATATTAACCAGGGCAAACTCTAGTATTTGACATATACGTTCTTCCTAACTTTACTGACCAGTTTTGAGCACAAGTAGGTGCAGTGCATCATCCCGCAAGTAGGAGGCAGCAGCTATTTCATGTGTGGGAATTCTCAGTAGCAATTTTTCATTGTCTCTCCAGGTAAGCAATAGACAACGAGCAGACAGGCTGAGAATGCAGTCTTGTTCCACACTGGTCTTCAGAGGCAAAACCTTCAGCTTCTACAGAGACAGAATATAAACAAGAAATAAGTAAAATAAGTAATGTATAGTTTTAAAATCGGTTATTGCTTAATTTTCCTCACGTTGATTTTAAACAAGAGTGTTCAAAGTTTTTTTTTTTTTTTTTACTGAACTACAGTGCCTTGAGAAAGTATTCATACCCCTTAATAATTCCTTTTCATGTTTTGTTATGTTGCTGCCTTATGTTAAACTGTTTTAAATTACTTTTTTTTCAACATCAATCTACACTCCACACACCATATTAACAAAGTAAAAACAGAATTGTCACAACTACATTGCATAAGTATTCATACCCGTAACTCAGTACTTAGCCGAAGCACATTTAAAGCCTCAAATATTTTTGGTATGATGTGACAAGCTTTGCACATCAACATTTGGCAATTATCTACAGTACCATTCTTCTCCTCACCTCTTCACCTCTCAAGCTCTTTCAGGTTGGACAGGGCAGACACACATTTTCAGGTTTCTCCAGAAATAAATATTTGATTAGGTTCAAGCCCAGACTCTTGCTGTGTGCTTAGGGTCACTGTCCTGTTGAAAGGTGAACATTCTGCCCATTCAGAGGCTCTGGACTGGGTTTTCATTAAGGCTCAATATTTTTGTGCATTGAGCTTTCCTTCTACTCTGAAAAACAGCCCCACAGCACACTTTATCACTGCAAAAAATGCTTTTCTAGCTTAGATTTTTTGTCTTGTTTCCAGCCAAAATATCTAAAAATTCTTGAATCAAGAAGGAATTTCTAGACAAGTAAAAATTATTTTCTTGTTTTAAGAAAAACAAGTCAAAATGAAGTGAGTTTTTGATTAGAACAAGCAAAATAATCTGCCAATGGGGTAAGAAAAAAAAAATCTTATTTCAAACAGAAAACACGATTATTTTGCTTACCCCATTGGCAGATAATTTTGCTTGTTTCAAGCAAAAATGCACTTAATTTTGACTTTTTTTTCTGAAAACAAGACAATAATTTTTACTCATCTAAAATATCCTTCTTGATTTAAGAATTTTTAGATATTTTGGCTGGAAACGACAAAAAATCTAAGCTAGAAAAGCATTTTTCACAGTGTACTTTTAGAATGGTACTCTGCAGGTGATGAGCAGTGCTTTACTTCAATCATGATGCTTGGAATTGAGGTTCATCAGACCAGAGAATCCTGTTTCTCACAGTCTGAGGGTCCTTTAGGTGCTTTTTGCAAATTCCAAGTGTGTCCCACGTGTCTTTACAGAGGAAAGGAGACTTGCACACTGCCATAAAGCCCAGATCGGTGGAGTATTGCATTGATGTTTGTCTTTCTGTAAGTTTCTCCTATCTGCATATATTATCATGGAGCTCAACTATAGTGACTATCAGATCCTTGGTCACCAGTCTAACCAAAGCCCTTCCCTTCCCCTTCTCTGGGAAGAGTCCTGGTTGTTTCAAACTTCCATTAATAGTAATGGAAACTACATGCTTCTGTGAACTCTTCCAAAGATGTGTGGCATCTACAAGCAATATGAATGCTCCTGAGTAAATTTCAACTGTCCCAGATAAGGGTATGAATACTTATGCAATAAAATAATTTAAGTTTTTATTTTTTTAAACTTGCAAAGATGTTAAAACCTGTTTTTTTTTTTTTTGCTTTGTCATTGTATGAAATGAAGACTGACATGGGGAAAAAAGTAATTTAAAGTAGTTTAACATAAGGCAGCAACATAACAAAATGTGAAAAAATGAAGGGGTACGAATACTTTCACAAGGCAAATCTTCTGGATCTAAAAATAACATTACAAAGACTCTCACCCTGGCTGTGTCCAGAAGCTGCAGCAGCTCATCTCTGCTCGATGGGTTCAGGGAACACGACACCCATGTCAAGTGTCCCAGGAACTGTTGGTAACATTCATAAAATTCAAATGGTGTTTCCATGTGAATGTGATCTGTTTGCTTAGTTTGTGTTTTCAGACTAACCTTGACTTCCTTCTCCACATAGTCGTAGATGAGTCTCTCTGGGTGGATGAGGTAGTCAGGTGGGTAGAGGGGGACTGTGTGAAGGGGTCTACGGTACACACTGCCTTTGTCCGCCTGCCGCCGGCTAGATTTAGAGAACACCAGACGCTTTACAAAGCCCTGAAAGAAGAGTTTGCATAAGAGAAAAAAATATTTAACGCAGTTTTGATGAGAAATTTTGCAGTAATGACAAGAAAAAAGCAATGCTGAGAAAAAAAGTCATAAACAATCATAATTATGAAATATAAACTCAAAATTTTAGAGAAAAGGGTCAGAATTGTGAGATTCTTGCAATTCTGAATATATATCTTGCAACTTTTTCTCAGAATTTAAAATTTTGTGTTGAAAGAGCAGGAATTGTTGAATAAAATTGTTATTTTTGTTTTCTTTGCGCACAAAAAGTATTCTCATAGCTTCATAAAATTAAGGTTGAATGACTGATGTCACATGGACTATTTTAAAGATGTTATTACTACCTTTCTAGGCCTTGAATGCAGTTGCATTGCTGTCTATGCAGGGTCAGAAAGCTCTCGGATTTCATCAAAAATATCTTAATTTGTGTTCCGAAGATAAACAAAGGTATAATGGGTTTGGAATGACATGAGGGTGAGTAATTAATGACAGAATTTTCATTTTTACATGAACTATCCCTTTAAAGTCACTTGCTTGATGTCAGATTTGTAAAAGCCGATTTAAATCTGCTTTTATGATGATGTAACACACACACATCAGCCTGCTGCTCAAACTGTGACATCAGCGAGACAGCTGTGAGATATGGAAGACAGATTAGAGACAACATACCCTACTGACAACCTGCTGATTTATACAGTGTGTGTGTGTAATGCGTTTAAGGAAAAGATTTCAAAATGTAAGGAATGTGTAAAGCTGTGCATCAATCACACATCATGTCACTGACGGTGTGTGCACTCACATCAGATGTGATCTAATGGGGCTTATCAGTCATCCTGACTGCTTTCTGGGTGTTAGTCTAAACACATTAAGAAAGGCGAATTTGAAACAATTAATCAACCGCGTCGGCATGACTCCATCATTAAACCTAACCACAACTATTACTATCTTCAGCTACAATGACTTCTAACCCCCCTACTGAAAAAAAATAATATAAGCAAATGCTTTGAAGATAATATGAAGCTATAATTGGCCTCTCATACTACGGTGTCCCATGGCTCAGAGGATTTACTGTTTAATTAGTGACCCAGAAATACAGCAGAAGCTTAAATATTTGTCATTCACGTTTTAAAGGTTTCAAAATCCACACATTTCTAATGTTATCCGTGCTGGATATGACACTGATGCTCTTGCAAGTGGCCTATAGTTATCTAAGAAATCCTTTGAGTGTTTGTTTGTGTTTGTCCTGTAGTCAGAGAGCTCCTGTCCCCTGAGACAGGGCTTTAAATGGAGGAGTGGTTTAGCATCGCAATCTCTGGAAAAAGTCTCAGAAGAATTGGTACCTCGCACTGCATATTGTCACAGAGTGTAAGAACCCTCTCTGGTACACATTATGATACCTTTGGGTAAAAAGAATGTTTTTTCTTCATTTAAAATGGAACACAGTAAATATATTTTTGAGTATTTTTGTTGCTTTAAGCAATTCACAATTTATAAAAAAGAAGAATGCCTAAATAACGAGTTTAAGTGTGTGATAGAAAATATAAGAGTAATTTCTGATATTATATATATGTGACCCTGGACCACAAAACCAGTCTTAAGTAAGATAAGTATATTTGTAGCAATAGCTAAAAAATCATTGTATGGGTCAAAATGATTGTTTTTTCTTTCATGCCAATAATCTTTAGGATATTAGGTAAAGATCAAGAGATTTAAGATATTTCGTAAATTTCCTGTCAAAAATATATAAAAACTTAATTTTTGTTTAGTAATAAGCATTTGGACAAGTTTAAAGGTGATTTTCTTAGTATTTAAATTTTTTTGCACCGTCATTTTCCAGATTTTCAAATAGTTGTATCTCAGCCAAATATTGTCCTATCCTAACAAACCATATATCAATGGAAAGCTTATTTAAATTATGTTAAAATTTAAAATTGACCTTTATGACTGGTTTTGTGTCAAAACCAGTCTTAAGTCGCTGGGGTATATTTGTAGCAATAGCCAAAAATACATTGCATGGGTCAAAATTTTTGATTTTTCTTTTATGCCAAAAATCATTAGGAAATTAAGTAAAGATCATGTTCCATGAAGATATTTTGTAAAATTCCTACTGTAAATATATCAAAATGTAATTTTTGATTTGTAAAATGCATTGTTAAGAACCTAATTCGGAGAACTTTAAAGGTGATTTTCTCAGTATTTTGATTTTTTTGCACCCTCAGATTCCTGATTTTCAAATAGATGTATCTCGGTCAAATATTGTTCTATCCTAACAAACTATGCATCAATAGAAAGCTTATTTATTGATTTATTGTAAAATTTTACCTTATGACTGGTTTTGTGGTCCTGGGTCACATATGATATTGAAGACTTGCGTAATGGCTGCTGAAAATTCAGCTTTGACATCACAGGAATAAATTACATTTTAAAATATATTTAAAATGGTTGAACATCTGTGTGGCGTAGTAGATAAAGATTACAGAAGTTACTGTAATCTTGACATAAATATTTTATTTGCATTATCAACAAACCCTAGACCTGTTATATGTTATATGTGACCCTGGAAAACAAAAACAGTCATAAGGGTCAGTTTTTTGAAACTGAGATTTATACATCACCTGAAAGCTGCATAAATAAGCTTCCTGTTGATGTAAGAAAAGGACAATATTTGGCCGATATACAACTATTTGAAAATATGAGAGGAATCTGAGAGTGCAAAAAAAAAAAAAAAATATTGAGAAAATCGTCTTTAAAGTTGTCCAAATAAAGTTCTCAGCAATGAATATTTCTAATCAAAAATTACGTTTTGATATATTTACGGTAGGAAATTTATAAAATATCTTCATGGAATCTTTATTTAATATCCTAATGATTTTTGGCATAAAAGAAAAATCGATCATTTTGACCAATACAATGTGTTGTTGGCTATCACTACAAATATACCAGTGCTCCTTATGACTGGTTTTGTGGTCCAGGGTCACATATATGTGGTACACACATGCAGTATACAGAGATGTAAACATAAGAGGTCACATGATCAGGTTCGCAGAGAATGCGACACGCTTCAAACACACATCTTTGAAATATTCCTAAATGTACTGTATATCTAACTAGTTTCGATGTAAAATGAGATAGAAGAACTTACCTTCTTGGCTCGCTTGGGCTCATAGTCCATATTGACCAGCCCGATGGCTAGCTGTATGCAAGAGTGTGTGTTTGTATGTGTGTCTCTGTGAAGGACAGGCCCAGTCTCCTCTCAGCCCTCTGGAGCCAGGCAGGACTGTGCAGGAAACACACTTCCTGCTGGACAGGAAACTCCACCAGAGACTCTGATCTAAAATCCCAAACACCTCCACACTCAAAGTACTGATAAGACATACTCATACAGTACACAAAATGGGGTCGTAAACACGCATGAACATAAAATAAGTGGACTAGTAAAATTAATGAGTTGACACTAAGCAGAAAGAGTATGTCAAAAACACCAAACACATTACACAACTAAATTACATAAACAGATTTATGAAGCAAAACAAAACAAATTTCATTAAATCACAAAGTCCCTTTGGCAATAACTAAAACACGACTTTAAATTTCCATAGTGTTTTTACGACGTGTCATTATTGTTGCTGCTAAAAAATGATCAATTATTGTCATGTTTAATTGGGCTGTACTAATCGGTCATACCAGGAAAAACATTTGGAGTACTATAGACTGAAAAAAGTTATAACAAATCAAGGAGAAGAGTGCCAAAGACTGCCTGAGGAACAAAAGGCATTTGTGGTTGGCCAAACTGAACCAGGATTTCCAGGACAAGAATCTTCACAACATTCGTGTTTGTTCTTTTCATTTCCGGTCAGGTAAGTGAAATATTAGGCTAATATCTTAAATACAGTTTGTACATATCTTTACCGCCTATTAACTTTAGTTTGTCAAAATATTGCACTCTTTCCTTCTTACTATGTCCTTCTCTATATGATTTAGCAGCTTCCACACGTTTTTTTCCCTTGGTTTGGACAGCATAAATTAGCAGAACAACGTAATCAGTAGTAGATCAACCGTGCAATCCATGCTGTTGTTTATATCTGAGTATCACCAAAATGGCCGCACATCCAGATAACTGACCAAATCCTGACTTAAGTGCAAATCCTCTATAGGCCTGAGATATCAACAAACGACTGCAAGTAGGAGTGACCATAAACATACAGTCTAAATAGTAAAATTAGCTACACTAGGCAAACATGTCAACAGTGTGAATGTACTTCACTATGACCAAAAACGAACTGTTGGGAAAATTATCCACAAATAATGCTTTTTTTCACTCAAAAACTGAGGTGTATAAGCCCTGTTGAAAAAAAGGTATGTTTTAGTCCTGGGATGGTGGTTTTAGCTGGTTTATGCTGGTCTTTTGCTGGTTAATGCAGGTCCTTAGCTGGTTAATGCTGGTCCTTAGCTGGTTAATGCTGGTCCTTAGCTGGTTAATGCTGGCCCTTAGCTGGTTAATGCTGGCCCTTAGCTGGTTTATGCTGGTCCTTAGCTGGTTAATGCTGATCCTTAGCTGGTTAATGCTGGTCCTTAGCTGGTTGATTCTGGCCCTTAGCTGGTTAATGCTGGTCCTTAGCAGGTTAATGCTGGCCCTTAGCTGGTTAATGCTGGTCCTTAGCTGGTTAATGCTGGTCCTTAGCTGGTTAATGCTGGCCCTTAGCTGGTTAATGCTGGCCCTTAGCTGGTTTATGCTGGTCCTTTGCTGGTTAATGCTGGCCCTTAGCTGGTTAATGCTGGCCCTTAGCTGGTTAATGCTGGTCCTTAGCTGGTTGATTCTGGCCCTTAGCTGGTTAATGCTGGCCCTTAGCTGGTTAATGCTGGCCCTTAGCTGGTTAATGCTGGTCCTTAGCTGGTTAATGCTGGCCCTTAGCTGGTTTATGCTGGTCCTTTGCTGGTTAATGCTGGCCCTTAGCTGGTTAATGCTGGCCCTTAGCTGGTTAATGCTGGCCCTTAGCTGGTTAATGCTGGCCCTTAGCTGGTTAATGCTGGCCCTTAGCTGGTTAATGCTGGCCCTTAGCTGGTTAATGCTGGTCCTTAGCTGGTTAATGCTGGCCCTTAGCTGGTTAATGCTGGCCCTTAGCTGGTTTATGCTGGTCCTTAGCTGGTTAATGCTGGCCCTTAGCTGGTTAATGCTGACCATTAGCTGGTTAATGCTGGTCCTTTGCTGGTTAATGCTGGCCCTTTGCTAGTTTATGCTGGCCCTTAGCTGGTTAATGCTGGCCCTTAGCTGGTTAATGCTGGCCCTTAGCTGGTTAATGCTGGTCCTTAGCTGGTTGATTCTGGCCCTTAGCTGGTTAATGCTGGCCCTGCTGGTCCTTAGCTGGTTAATGCTGGCCCTTAGCTGGTTAATGCTGACCATTAGCTGGTTAATGCTGGTCCTTTGCTGGTTAATGCTGGCCCTTTGCTAGTTTATGCTGGTCCTTAGCTGGTTAATGCTGGCCCTTAGCTGGTTAATGCTGGTCCTTAGCTGGTTAATGCTGGCCCTTTGCTGGTTAATGCTGCTCCTTAGCTGGTTAATGCTGGCCCTTAGCTGGTTAATGCTGGTCCTTAGCTGGTTAATGCTGGCCCTTTGCTGGTTAATGCTGGTCCTTTGCTGGTTAATGCTGGCCCTTAGCTGGTTAATGCTGGCCCTTAGCTGGTTAATGCTGGTCCTTAGCTGGTTAATGCTGGCCCTTTGCTGGTTAATGCTGGTCCTTTGCTGGTTAATGCTGGCCCTTTGCTGGTTAATGCTGGCCCTTTGCTGGTTAATGCTGGCCCTTTGCTAGTTTATGCTGGTCCTTAGCTGGTTAATGCTGGCCCTTAGCTGGTTAATGCTGGTCCTTAGCTGGTTAATGCTGGCCCTTTGCTGGTTAATGCTGCTCCTTAGCTGGTTAATGCTGGCCCTTAGCTGGTTAATGCTGGTCCTTAGCTGGTTAATGCTGGCCCTTTGCTGGTTAATGCTGGTCCTTTGCTGGTTAATGCTGGCCCTTTGCTGGTTAATGCTGGTCCTTTGCTGGTTAATGCTGGCCCTTTGCTAGTTTATGCTGGTCCTTAGCTGGTTAATGCTGGCCCTTAGCTGGTTAATGCTGGTCCTTAGCTGGTTAATGCTGGCCCTTTGCTGGTTAATGCTGCTCCTTAGCTGGTTAATGCTGGCCCTTAGCTGGTTAATGCTGGTCCTTAGCTGGTTAATGCTGGCCCTTTGCTGGTTAATGCTGGTCCTTTGCTGGTTAATGCTGGCCCTTAGCTGGTTAATGCTGGCCCTTAGCTGGTTAATGCTGGTCCTTAGCTGGTTAATGCTGGCCCTTTGCTGGTTAATGCTGGTCCTTTGCTGGTTAATGCTGGCCCTTTGCTGGTTAATGCTGCTCCTTAGCTGGTTAATGCTGGCCCTTAGCTGGTTAATGCTGGTCCTTAGCTGGTTAATGCTGGCCCTTTGCTGGTTAATGCTGGTCCTTTGCTGGTTAATGCTGGCCCTTTGCTGGTTTATGCTGGTCCTTTGCTGGTTAATGCTGGTCCTTAGCTGGTTAATGCTGGTCCTTAGCTGGTTAATGCTGGCCCTTTGCTGGTTAATGCTGGTCCTTTGCTGGTTTATGCTAGTCATGTTACTGGTCAAGGACCGGCATGAACCAGCAAAGGAACAGCATAAACCAGCAAAGGACCAGCATAAATCAGCAAAGGACCAGCATAAACCAGCTAAAACCAGCATCCCAGCACCAAAACATACCTAACCAGCATATGCTGTTTTTTTCAACAGGGAGCTGAGATCAATGAAGCAACTGCCCTGTCACTTACAAAATGGCTTACTGAAAGAAAACTGCTTTACAAAAAAGATTGAATCCATGACTTATGGATTCAACATAGCGTCATATAGCATAATTAAAAGATTTGCAAGCAAAGTCGGGTCATTTTTTGAGGTAAACAATGTTTTAGCAGAGCATACGAGTTAAGCTAGTATTGCATATGGAGCATTCCTTTAAAATAAAACTCCACATGCTTACATACACAAGGTATTCCGATATCCAATTCAGTTCTCTGGGTTTGAATTTGCCCTTACCCAGTGCAGTTCAATCGTGTCAATGTTACTCGCTTTTACTCAAATCATCCGCTGGGGGGCAGTATGAGCCAGCACTTTGTTTCAATGGGGAGTGGCACTTTTACGTGAGGCTACACGGTATGAGATGAGAATAGCGGATAGATAATCACCTGCAGAGAGACGGCATGCTCACACACTGTCCTGAGCTGTACAAAAACCCACGTTATATCCTTACATACTCTATACAGGAAAAGCGTTTATATTGTTTAAAATAATATTGCAGAGGTTCAAAATAATATTGCAGTTGTTCAAAGGTTTTACCTTGTCGAGATGCGAGAGTTGTCTTTTTGATCGTAGAATGTGCAAAAGTGCAGCATTCTCTACGCTCAGTGACATTTACTGAAGGAATGTGATGAAAACTTCACGATGAGGGCAAGCAGAATTGTTCTTAAAGTCATGCAGAGACGTGTAGTTTGTCAGAGACTCTGTGCTTGGATTGATTTGGATTGTTAAACAGCCCAGGGGAACATACTAGTAGCTCAGTTTAAGAAGGAACAGATCACATAAACCCAATGTCATACTGGGACAATAGCCAGATAGTCCCTGGAAATCAGTGGCAGATGATCTGGGCCATAGAAGACACTGAGAAGTAAGCAGTGTGCTTTTGTGTTTAAAGTCATTGTGCTATCAAAAGTGACCCTACATGCTTTCTTAATGCAATTTCTTAGATAAACCATGAGACAGTTGATGTGACCCAGGTTATCATATTGTTAGTCACATAACTATTTAGGCATTGTTTTAGGCTCCTTTTCATAACTAAAATCTTGGCATCTGTGCTTCCATGAAGAGCCTAACATAACATTAGGAATCTTATGTTGTATAAAAGTTTCTTCATAGTGGAAAAAGGTACTTTAAATGTTCTTCACAGGAAGAAAATAATGGTTCTTTTAAGAACTGTTCATAGAAAGATTCTTTGGCAAACCTAAAATGTGGTTTGTGTTAAACGTTAATATAATAATGGTTAAAGCAATAATAAATCATGATATATAGAGTGTTTTCACAATGCATCATCATGAACGTAAACAATGCCACTGAACCGTTTGAAACTTGCATACTTTGCTGATTATTGCTGCTGAAAATGGTCAATTACTGTAATGTTTTGGCCTGTACTAATCGGGGAAAAAACCTTTGGAGTACTATAGACTGCCAAAAGTTAAAACAAATCAAGAAGAGTGCAAAAAATGCATTTGTGGTTGGCCAAACTGAACCAGGATTTCCAGGGCAAGAATCTTGACAACATTTTTGTTTGTTCTTATCATTTCAGGTAGGTAAAATATTAGGCTTCTTAAGTAATACTGCTCAGAAGTATCTTTACCACCTATTAACTTTAGTTTGTCAAAATATTGTACCCTTTCCTGCTTACTACGTCCTTCTTTATATGATTTAGCAGCTTCCATGTGTTGTATGTTTTTTTCCCCCATGGTTTAGACAGCATAAATAGGCTTCATGCCCAACAGGCTTCCGTTTTCTGCTAAACAGGTCTTGTTGCTTCCGGTTCACGCGTTTTGCATATCCCTCTTTAAATATGAACATGATTTACTCAAGATTCATTCAAAGTAGACACTAAAAATGATCATAACCAATGTCCATCACATATGTGGATTGATATATAAAAGTTTTAAATTTTTATTCTTTTCACTAACATTTATATATAAATATCGAATAAAACGTCCACAATAAACAGCTGGCTTGTTTAACTGATTACCTTAAAAGTCCGTCGATATCGCCATTATTTATTACGGCTATTAACACGTTCTCCGACAAGCGGAAGCAATGAGACCTGTTTTCCGGGGTTGGTCATGTGACGTTCGGCATAAAGCCTATTAGCAGAACAACAGTTAATGTATTCAGTAGTATAATAACGGTACAATCCATGATGTTGTTTACATCTGAGTATCTATAATATGGCATGCACATCCAGGTAACTGACCAAACCATGACATGAACGCAAACCCTCTATTTGAAAAAAGATGAGTACCGTTGGGATTTGATGGTCAAGGTTGAACTTGAGCCCTTTAAAACGTCCTTTAGGAGTAGACCTCCACAGTTCACTGAAACTCGCGTTCAGGTTTGGCTCCATATATACAATTTCATGCAAAGTGCATTGCATACAGTACCTGACGAGTTTTCTCTTGTTGAGCGTACTGTAACTGTTGACCCGAAGATCTCTAGTGTGTGTGTGTGTGTGTGTGTGTTTTCTATGTGTGTGTATGTGCTGTTACAGTAGAGGATGCTGCTGACCCTCTTAAGGGCATGAGTGGAGGAGGAGGAGGAGAGCTAATGGTGGGTCAGTTTTCAGGAGAGGGGCCACACTGAAAAGCTCTCAGACCACAAACACACTCAGACACACATGACATATACCTGCAGCCCTGCTTAATGATCCTGCAGTTACCACAGCAACCTGTCAAAGGATACGACGTTCATCGCCCAGTGTCTTGCTCTCTATCGTCACCAGATGTTTATGTTTGACATATGTAACACACTATAGTAGTAATATACCCTCCTTTCTTTCATTACAAAGCTTAAAATGATTTTTACTACATTTTATAAAAGCATATAGTGTCTTGTCCGAACTGAAGGAACTCCAGTTTCTCTTAAGCTGATTAATATTGATCAACCAGTTCACAAATCGAAATCAGTTTTCGAGTCAGCAAATCATGGATTCAGTGATCTAATTGGAGCGAGTCTTCAGTTCAGTTAATTCTGTATTAGTCTTGACTGATTCAAATGTAACATGATCCTCAGAGTGTACAAATTAAGTATATCAATTGCCAGTACTGTTGGTGTTGTGATGTGGGCATATCCAGTGATGTGAAAAACAGATTCACTTTATTTAATTAGGCAGCAACTATTGAAGTTCCAAGACATTGCATGTGATCCATCTCCTCTGATGGTTTTGTTACTAGGAGTGGTTTTACTTATGTATAAGATTTGTTTTTGCCCATATACAGGGTCAAAAGTTGTTAGCATTCAGAGCAAGTTTGATTTATTCACTCTTAATTGTTCACCCTGTTCATGATACTCCTGTATGATGAATAATGCACTGTGGCAATTTCTATACAACCACTTTCTGTTTCTGAATTCATTTAAACTGATTCGTTGTCAAATTACATTTAGATTTAAATTTATTCCTTAATCAGATGCTTTTATCCAGAGAATAATACAAGCAGGAGGAATTCTTCCAAATGAGAACACTACACAAGTAGTGCCACAAAAGTAGTATCAGAGTAGTTCAGTGCTAGAGCATATAAGTGCATACTTTTTATAAGGCTAGTTAGTTAGTTAAGTGCTCCTGGAAGAGTTCTTCAGTTGTTTTATCAATATTTCAATGGATTCTGCTACTTGCGTGACTGCTACTGTGTCTTAAAGTGAGCCTCAGGTATTATGACTTGCAGGGGCGCCGCTCGCAATTTTGGGCCCTATGACAAAATATGAGGTTGGGCCCCCCCTACCACACCAAAGCAGATCTCTGGGGGCCCCTAAAGGGCATGGGCCCTTAGAATTGTCCTAACTTTCCCCCCCTTAGCGGCGCCCCGATGACTTGTATGGCTTAATGTAATGCAAAATGAGGACTCTTACTGAAATATGCAGTAAAAAAGATTTACGTTACGCTATTTAAAAAAATCCACATCATTTTAAACATATTTTGTATGGTGGGTGCCATTATATAAAATAGTTGCGCTGGGTGAGCAACTGGCACGACCTGTTGCTATTTTTACTGCAACACAACTCAGAAAATAAAATACTGATACGATGCCACATTGTGTGGCTTTAGGTTGGAATTTTCAGTTGAAGGGCAACAAGAGAAACGATGCAAGTCTTCACTGCTTTCCCAGCGATAAGAAGAGGAAAAAAGAATGGGAAGATACCTGTGGATGAAAAAAAATCCTAAAAGACCTGCGTCTTTGTTCTCTCCACTTCAGCCCTGATGCTTTTGAGGCTTTTAGTGGATCACAACTATTGAAAGAGCTTACAAATGGCAGAGACAAGAAATGCTAGATGCCATCTTGGCAGGATGAAAACATGTCAACACTTGTCCCTTGAGTTTCTCAGCGCAGATTTCACTTGATATCCGGAGGCGTTTAGACTCATTGTGGGAATATACGATGGTACGGTCTATGTCTAAGTCTATGCTTATATCTATTGGCACCTGTAAGCTGTTTTAGTAGCTGTATTCATCTTATCACTATTTTATTTTCCGAGTTGTGGTAAAAATAGCAACAGGTAGCGGCAGTAACTCACCATGTGCAACCATTTCACGTCGTGGGAACCCCATAGTCAACAAATCTTTCATGGATTTTCTACTACATATTTTAGTAAGAGACATTGTTTATGTTATATTAAGCCGTACAAGTCTTAATACCTGGGGTTCCCAACAGTTAGCAAAGGGATAATCAGTCTTTTCGCATTCAAATTAGACAGAGATACCTTTTTTTAACTGACCTTAAAAAGTTATGACCAAAGAATGAAGAAAAAAAAAACTATGTTTTTAGAGTGCAAGGTGTGGAGACCACTATAGAGCAAGGAACAGCCACTGTGAACAACAACACAGTTGCTCAATGACCTCCAACAATAAAATCCCTGTATGTGTGAATGTCCTATTATAGGGCAGCATGATTGCAGTGCCTAAGCGTCATTTGCTCTCTATCAGCATCTTCAGACTGGACAGCAGGGTTCTTGTCATTGGCAATTACCCACCATGACTCTGGGTTTTTCTGCTTGGTTTTTAACCAGGCAATAGAATTTCAATGCAGCAAGCAGGACCTCGAAAGACCTCACAGAGGGAGTGAGAGAGAAAAACACTTCTGCTGATGTCTTGTGATGGTTTTGTAATTGGGGTGATTTCTTTACAATTGTCGTTACTCAAAAAAGCCCTGGAAAAGAGCTGAGTAGGATAAGCAGTTAAAACTAAAAAGAGGTCTTAACATTTTATGAGGTGACAAAAAAGTCTTTCTTTCTCTCAAGCACACAAACGCAAACGTTGTGCCTCAATAGTCGGCAGCTTTTCATGGCCAAGAAGAGCGTTCACTATTGCCAAACCACAAAGCCCCAAAAATTCTGAATCTAAACTCCTCACAACCACAGCAATGGCTGCCCCCTTCCAAATAACAAAATAATGAGTGAAATGAACACATACAGATGTAAAAAGGTTTTGAGGCTTGCGGACAGAGCAAAGCAAGACTTGCTGCTCTAGTTACTGTAAAGGGAGTTCACATACAGGATTCAAATTCGCTGTCAATCATTTGCGCTTTTTATGTGTGAAATGCAAGACAAACACACAGACGTTTGCAAGTTTTATGTTCCAAGATGCTCCCAAAACCATTTGCAAGAAACACTCAAACACACATATTCAGTGTTTTTACTTTTCCGAGGCTGTCATCTGAATCTTTTTTCTTTACAGTATTATTTTTGTCCAACTACATTTGATCACAGCTTTTTGTCTTACTATATGACATATTTTCTTCATCTTTACAGATAAACAATGCAGCATGACCAGACAACCCAAAAAAACATTCATACCAACACACTGGCACCATTCTATTGTATACATATAACAAAAGATAATATCTATTTATGAATATTCAATTAGAAGAATTATATCAAAGACATGGCCACAGAGTCATAAAAATAAATCTAATAAATAAATAAGTCAATAATTACAGAAGAACTCTTTTGAGGAAATGGATGATTGAACTCGCTAACCTCACCATTCACAGAAGCAAATAATACACAATTTGTACTGTTTTCAGGTCACTGAACATTAAACTCAGACCAATACAGCAGTCAGGCTGGTCCTGAGGAATACTGGTTGGTCAGTTCATCTATATTTTACAAATGTCCAATTCTTCTCATCAAAGTCAGTTAAGCTCTTTTTATAGGTTCAGTGCATAGGCAGAAAGGTAAGTCCCTTTCCTAGATTCACCTCCCATGCAGGTCATGTAAACACCACGTTACTCCCGTCCAGCCTGATGTGCACTTTCGGACCAGTCATGCGCTCCCAGGCATCCGAATACCAAGCGTGCCGCGGTCCCATCGTGTAGCACCATGCCGACCGTCAAGGATCGGACCGTAACCTCATGGCGGCTGAGTTCCACCTCTGCATAGAGATGTCATGTGGAAGGTGGAGGTATGAACAACACTACACCGTAGTTTCGTACTCTGTCACTTCTTTGGGGTTGCTGAAGCTCTGGTACTGGATGCGAGGAGTCACGGGAGACGTATTCTCCAGCACCAGGATGGTCTTCCTCAGCCTTCGGTCGATAAAGTGGGCATCCCAGGCTGGGTAACTTTTTCTTGGCAGGTCGATGCGGATAACGGGACCTTCAGTTCTTGGGGGACGTGGGGAAGAAGCAGGGGGAACACTAGGAGGCCTTACCTGAAACACAGGCAGGCAACTGTCTCTATCCCCAGCTCCTATCTCCCGATCCCCACCAGTAGTCCTTTGGAGTGTTCTGGGAGGGCTAGTAACCACGTCTGGTTGGGGCAAGGGGGTTCCCAAATCCCCAATGCCTCCCAGACCGATTACCCCCATTCCCTCCTCGACACAGCTCCACTGAGCTCCCAGGATAGGTCCATCTGGGTGGAGCAGGCAATAATACACAAACATAAAGAATGTTCCCAAAGCATAGCTACACACCACCACACACACAATAATCAAGGCGTAGAAGTCCGAGGTGTGAGGTCCCCTGTGAATATACCAAGCGGCGGTGAGCGCGACGTTCTCAATCAAACTCACACAGTAGTACACGCCCAGCCGAAAGCGGGCACGGCCTTCCTTGACGTTGAACCAGCAAAAAATGTAGATGATGCCCACCACCATGTTGTAGATGATCTCCTCCCATTTGGACATGCAGAAGTCGGTCTCGCCCTGGATGATCCAGAAGGTCATGGCGCACCAGTGGGCCACGATGAAGATCCCAAAGTAAAGCTGGAAGACTGAAGCGAAGAGGGCGAAGGCGATGGTCCGAGCACCGATGGTGAAGAGGTGCCAAAGCATCTGAACAATCACAGCCTTGTAGGACATTGGGAGCTTGTCATCACGAGAGTCGCGCAGAACCTTCTGGTAGGACGCAATCATCCAGGCGAGAGAAACCAACGAGGCAGATGCGGAGAGACCTACAGAAATAGAGCAAGAAGAACAGGGAGACAGCTTGAGTAATGACAAGTAAAGCCAGACTTACACTTTAAAAATATATGCAAAAGCAGCTTGGCTAACGCATTACATGCATGTGGCATTGTTCTAAATATAGAGTGTCTTCTTTCCAGTACTGTGCTGGTATGGAGTTACATTTCAAATGTCTGTACTATTAAACAGGATTTGCAGTTGTTCATGTAACTGTTTATTTGTCATAACTCTTGAGTAGCTTACTCAACAACATTCGCTGTTGCTCCACCAAGACAGTAGCTGACTTTAAAGAGAAAACTGGCCATGGAAGATGCCCACTATAAAGCACTAGGTTTGGGAATCTTTCAGTAACTCACAATTCGATTCACATCGATTTTTTGGGGTCATGATTTGATTAAAAATCAATTCACGATTTTTTAATCAAATTTTACACTTTACACTTTACACTTTGCCCAAACCCGAATACCATGTTCTACTGTAAAAAAGAGCATGGGTACAACTTCTGGTGATGCGGTAGAAGTAGTTTGCAAATGTTATTTTGTGTGCTAATAAGCGAAGAGGCTAAGTGGTTTTCAGATCATTGTTTACTTTGTACAGTTGCAAACCTTTATGAGAGATGATTACAGTGCTCAGGGACAACATGTGCTGTTTAAAGTTGTGTTCGCATCTTATTGTCTTCTCCAAATTTAAAATCGCCCTACATCGTTGCAGAAGGACTATTTTAAAGTTGGAGGAGAAAATGAGGTGGGAGGTTTTTTCGACATACTCTAACTGCACTGACCAGGATTAAACAGAGTACATATGCGCATGGCAGAGCTAAACAAGAGTAACATGAGTCGATCTATGGATCATCACTACTGTCAACTGTTGAATGAATGAGTGTCACGTCCTGCTTGTTTACTTTGAACCAGAAGACGCTCACACTTTTGACACAAGATCTCATGGGTGTAGGACACTTGTGGAGAGAGTGTTTTCACGACGCATGATCAATCAGCCATATTGGCAGCACTGAACGTAAACAATGCCACTGAACTGAATGGAACTGATTATTGCTGCTGAAAATTGTCAATTATTGTCATGGTTTGGGCTTTACTAACCGACTTGGGAAAACATTCGGAGTAGTATAAACTGACAAAAGTTATAATAAATCAAGGAGAAGATTGGTAAACCAAACTGAACCATTATTTCCAAGAAAATAATTTTGACAACATTTGTGTTTGTTTTGATCATTTCAGGTCAGGTAGGTGAAATATTAGGCTAATATCTTAATTAATACTGCTCTTATGTATCTTTACCACCTACTAACGTTAGTTTGTCAAACTATTGTGCCCTTTCCAGCTTACTAGGTCCTCCTCTATATGATTTATCAGCTTCCACACTTTTTCCATGGTTTAGACATCATAAATTAACAGAACAACATATTCAGTAGTACAGTAACTTGCAATCAATGCTGTTGTTGTTTACATCCAAGTATCCCCAATATGGCTGTGCATCCGGGTGACTGACCAAACCATGACAAGTGCAAACCCTCTATTATTATATTACCAAGAAAATCGAATTTTTGAAATTTGTGAATCGATGCAAATTGGTAGAAGACTAAATCACGATTTATATATGAACCGATTTTCACCCCACCCCTATAAACCACCTAGGATAGAATAAAAAATGGGCGCAAACTTATTATAGTTTCTGATACATGGCATATTATAAAACATGAATGTTCACCAGCAAACCAGCATGGTGGGGACCAGAAACCAAAGCAAAACATATGCTGGTGACCCTCTCTTTTTCTTTTTCAGCAGGGAATGCCTTGTGGCTAAGAACACCGTGTGTTTCGTTAAGGCAGTGATGCTCAAAATCAAGCTTGCATAGCTAGAAGCATCTGCATTCATGTACTTGAGCAGGCCTCAGAGTGTGAATGAGCTTTCAACTGATCAGGAATGATAATTTAAAACACAAGAATTGTATTTATGATACAGAAAATGCCAATGGATATTATGAAATATTACTATTTATATTTTGAAAATACATTTTAAGTCTTAAATCTCAGTTTGTGTTGTGTACACTGTAACTTGCAAGTGAGACAACCTTACTTGGGTGCAAATTTCAGATAGCATGAAAGGATGGGGGTTCAAGCCATGTTTATGCTTATCCCCCCCCCTAAATATCACTGTGCTACACTGCTTTGTGTGTTTATATGGCCGTAAATCCTGCATCCATTAAACTCTATAGCCATAGCCATTTAAATAGCCTGGAACAAGCAAGTGCTAAATATAAAACCTAATCAGAATCATTAAGAATAACCACATTTCCACATTCTCAGAGTTCTGCCTTCAATATTTAATTAGATCTAATGTGATTCATTGCTAATTGAACATGCGATTGAATAATTAACTTTCAAAACATGAATAATTAAGGCCCTAATTGATGTCTCTTGCCTGTCTGGACTCATAATATATAAATGTGCGAATATACCCTGCATCATGACAGACACGTTTTGAGAGAATAGATTCTGATGAGGCAAAGCAATTTTAATTCCAGACATCACAGTGACTGTTTTGAAACACAAACTGACGTGAGCTGGTCTTTCAAGAGTGATGGCAGAGAAAAAAAAAGGTTCAAAGTTTTGTAACGGTTGTTGCTTTTGTTTTAGTTTTCAAATATTATTTCATAGAGGCTACAACACCTGCTGAGACAACAAATCGCAGGGTTTGTTCCCCAACTGCCTGAGAGGATGTCTCTCTAGAGAAAGCGGGTGTGAGTGTGTGTGTTTGACTTGCTGACAGGGAGACAGACAGGCGCTTTATATTGTGTTTGCGAGTACCCTAGAGCGCAAGGTAGAGTGAAAAGGTGAAGAAGAGGTGTGTGTGAGTGTGTGTGATTGAGAGATATGGACCTATCTCAGGAGGCTTCCACACATAGTTGATGCTATCATGGGGATCAGCTCTTAAATACATCTCACTGCATGTTTGTTTATCTGGTGGGTCCCGGCAGATTGGCTTTGTTCTGGTGTTTGATTCCTCTCCTGTCTCACACACATGTATGTGTATTAGGGAGCTATACTTTTAGCTTCACCCCGTTAAACACTTCAAACCCTCCAGGCTGGCTTATCCAAGGTCAGCTAAGGATATTCGGATGATCACCGCATAAAAAGAAGGCAGCCCGATGATTTTGTCAGGTCTGGATTTGTGAAAAAGAAAAAAAAAAGGTTTTGATCCTGGTATAAATTAGTGATCGACAGATATGGATTTTTTCGTTGATGCTGGTATCTTAGAGAGTAGGGTGGCTGATGGCTGTTTACGCAACAACGAAGTGCTAAAAATGCAAGACATACATGACATAAATCGCTGTATTATGTATTGCCAGGCCAGTAGCTGCCACTTTGTAAAGAAATGCTACAAAAACACGTAATACACATGCACATTACATCACAGTTTTCACAAATTTGCAGTTTTCACAGAGACGATAAACGGTATTGTTTTAGTTGAAAAAAATGTAATGTAAAGGTCCTTTTAAATGCAAATTTACACTTCAAAGGATCCAGACGATTTTTTCAAAGACTTGCTTAAATGATATAAACGTGTACTTGCTGTATGTCGAAGATATAGGAGAAAGTATTACACTGTTTGCCTTTCTATAGTCTTGCATAGCCAGACCTTGGCTTCAGCGCTTTGAATGACCAAGAACCTCCCCGAAAGGGCATATGAATGACAGGTAAAGCAATCAATCATGTTTCGTTTTGTGCTGTGTCATGTTTAGGGGTGTGGAAATGTCCCCAATTACAGACTGGTGTGTAAAACTCTTGGACATGTTTTGAAGAGTCTATGCCGCGAATTTTACAGTTGAGGGCAAAAGGTTACATACACCTTGCAGAATTTGCAAAATGTTAATTATTTTACCAAAATAGGAGGGATTATACAAAATGCATCTTTTTTTATTTTATTTAGTATTGACCTGAATAAGATATTTCACATAAAAGATGTTTACATCTAGTCCACAAGATAAAATAATAGTTGAATTTGTAAAAATAACCCCTTTCAAAAGTTTACATACACTTGCGTTGTTATACCTGAATGATCCACAGCTGTTTTTTATGTCTTTTTGTTTAGTGATAGTTGTTTATGAGTCCCTTGTTTGTTCTAAAACTGCTGCTGTTCTTCAGAAAAGTTCTTTCAGCCCCACCCTGCTTCAAACTACAGTGGCCTTACTAAAATTTTCATACATTAGCAACATATTCCCATCACATAGAATCACAGCATCATCAAACTACGCCTTTGTTTCTTTGTTTGTTTTAAATATGCGCCCTCTAGGGGTGAAAATTACATATTGTGTCTTTTAAAAATACCAAATATTGGCCAATATATTTGTCATGTCAACCAGTAGTACCAGTAGTTGAATTTGTAAAAATGACCCCTTTCAAAATTTTACATACACTTGTGTAATGATACACAGCTGTTTTTCTTTTGTTTTGTTTAGCGATGTTCATGAGTTGTTCTAAAACATTTAAACTGCCCGCTGTTCTTCAGAAAAATCCTTCAAGTCCCACAAATTCCGTTTTTCAGCATTTTTGTGCATTTGAACCCTTTCCAACAATGATTGTATGATTTTGAGATCCATGTTTCCACACTGAGGACAACTGGGGGACTCATATGCCACTATTTCAGAAGGTTCAAACACTCACTGATGCTTCAGAAGGAAAAAGCATGCATGAAGAGCCGGGTGTGAAAACTTTTGAACAGAAAGAAGATGTGTACATTTTTCTTATTTTGCCTAAATATTGTATTTTGTTCATTTAGTAATACCCTTCAGAAACTAAAGAAGATACTTGCATGTTTCCCAGAAGATAAAATAAGTCACATTTACCCTGATCTTCAAATTCAAAAAGTTTTTACCCCCGGTTTTTAATGCATTGTGTTTCCTTCTGGAGCATCAGTGAGCGTTTGAACCTTCTGTAATAGTTGCATTTGAGTCGCTCAGTTGTCCTTAGTATGAAAAGATAGATCTCAAAATCATACAGTCATTGTTGGAAAGGGTTCACAGTTTTTAGACAGGTGACGAACGCACAGAGTATCTTATAACATAACTGTCAACACACTCAAATATATCTAGTATGATAAAACTGTGCTTCTTTATCCCACATACACATGACCGGAAGAAGCGGAAGCCCTTTACTTTGGCATAATAAAAACGCCACTGCTTGCGAGCCATGTGTTGTGCTTGTCTCTCATTAGCAATCGCTCCAGCAGTCTCGTTTTGCTTCCATGGCTTTCAGCCACAATCTGCTTCAAACTACAGTGGTGTTACTAAAACTTTCATACATTAGCTAATCCATGAACATATTCCCATCATAAAGCATGGGCTGTGGGAATGAAGAAGACATCTTCATGATTCCACACTCAATCACAGCGTCATCAAACTACGCCTTTGTTTCTTTGTTTGTTTTAAATATGCGCCTTCTAACGGTGAAAATTACATATTGCGTCTTTAAAAAATACCAAGTGTTGGCCAATAGATTTGTCATGTCAACCAGTAGAATATATATTTCAAGAAATACTCTTTCGCTTCATGGAAACATAGTTCACATACTCTGGATTTCTCTTTGCACAAGCCTGACCCTTGCTGTTTATCGACTGTTTACTCTTTTTAAGTCTCTTTTGCACATACTGCATTTCACATTCTCTCTGTCTCGCTCACTTTCTCTGTCTCGGCTCCCATTCTGAGCAACTCATTTGGTGCAGATCCAGATTAAGTGAGGTCTTAATTAGCAGAGATCCGAAAGCATTAGTCTGCGTTTTCCCGCTCCGCTTCCAGCCAGCCCGCATGCCCTCGCGTTCTCTCCCGGCCTCTATTTCAGAGGCTCTCATGGAGCAATGCGCTGGCAATCTTAATTAAATCAAACATCAGACGCAGCGCAAGCCCACTGCCACAAAGACCGCCTCAGATTAGAATGCAGTTTAAAGAGAAAGGGATAAGACAAGTTAAAGCCCAGCGCTGCCAGTGCTGAGAGAGAAACAGGGAAGTTTGCTACTACCAGATGATGTGCTAAAAGAAAGTACACAGGAGATGTTTGCATAATGCATTTAATAACAGCATTTGTGCTTTTGGAGGTTATTAAATGACTACATGAGAGTTACAGTCAAAGAACAAAGACTCTCTAAGAGACCTCAAAGACCATAAAACACACAGTGGGGAATTCACCAAGAATGAATTGTGCCCACTGATGGTGCTGTTAATTTGAATACAAAGTCTGTGTTGTTTCTTTTGCTAAAATGCTCTTTTGTGAATTGCTTTCTTATGGTAGCAATTAACCATCGTGCTTAAAAACAGCCCAAGCCACAATTGCTAGTTTGAAAGCATCACCTGCAGCAAGTGTTGAAAGTAATGCTTTTGAACTAGTAACAACTTGGAGATATATAACAGTTGAAGTCAAAAGTTTACATACACCTTGCAGAATCTGCAAAATGTTAATTATTTTACCAAAATAAGAGGGATCATACAAAATGCATGTTATTTTTATTTAGTACTGACCTGAATAAGATATTTCATATAAAATACAATTACATATAGTCCACAAGAGAAAATAATAGTTGAATTTGTAAAAATTACCCCATTTAAAAGTTTACATAAACTTGATTCTTAATACTTCAGTTGTTACCTGAATGATCCACAGCTGTGTTTTTTTGTTTAGTGATAGTTGTTCATGAGTCCCTTGTTTGTCCTGACCTTTTTCAGCATTTTTGTGTATTTGAACCCTTTCCAACAATAACTGTATGATTTTGAGATCCAACTTTTTATACTGAGGACAACTGAAGGACTCATACAGTATGACACTATTACAGAAGTTTCAAACATTCATTGATGCTCCAGAAGAAAACACAATGCGTTAAGAGACATCAATATGTTAAGAAGATCATTTATCTTTTAACTTATTTTGTCTTTTGGGAAACATGTAATTATCTTCTGTAGCTTCTGAAGGGCAGTACTAAATGAAAGAAAAAAAAGAAAGAAAAATTTGCATCTTGCATCTTCATTCTGTTATGCAGAGTCTTAATGCATCGTTTTTCCTTCTGGAGCATCAGTGAGTGTTTGAAACTTCTGAAATAGAAGCATATGAGTCCCTCAGTTGTCCTCAGTGTGAAAAGATGGATCTCAGAATCATACAGTCATTGTTGGAAAGGGTTCAAATCCACAAAAATGCTGAAAAACCAAAGAATTTGTGGGACCTAAAGGATTTTTCTGAAGAACAGCGAGCAGTTTAACTGTTCAGGACAAACAAGGGACTCATGAACAACTATCACTAAACCAAACAAACAAACAAACAGCTGTGGATCATTCAGATAACAGCACAGTATTAACCCTCTGGGGTCTGAGGGTGTTTTGGGGCCCTGAAAAAGTTTTGACATGCCCTGACATTTGTGCTTTTTTCAGTATCTTAAAAACATGTTAATGGCTAAAATCTGATTACATTGTAATCAGCACAAATTGGGCTACAATAATATGTAAGCAACATGAATGTACATGTTTGTGTTTTTGAGAAAACAACGTTTATGCGTGGTTAGTAAAAAAAATAAAGTTTTGAAGTCACTGAAATTAGGCCATAAAACACATACAGAACATTTGTTCACAAGACTTTTGAGAATTGAATGTGGTAGGCTAGAATTTTTTCAACCAAATGATGTGAAAATCATCTTGTTCACTCGTTCAGAGAAAACAATATATTGATGTAAATTTTCTAAAACATGTTTTGAGATAGAAAGGGAATATTCGAAGGAGTGGCAATGACCCATGAATATTTAGCAATTCACACCTGAGAGACCAAGATCAGAAATCTGTATGATCAGAAATGACCGAGTAATTGAAGTTCCTTTTGGGAAACTGCCACAAAATGCGTATACGCGTTTGTCGACACCAGGGGCTTAAGAATGAAGTGTATGTAAACGTTTGGTCATTTTTATTAATTCAACTATTCCTTTCTCTTGTGGACTACATGTAAACATCTTTTATGTGAAACATCTTATTCAGGTCAGTACTAAATGAAAAATAACATGCAGTTTGTATGATCCCTCTTATTTTGGTAAAATATTAAACATTTAGCAGATTCTGCAAGGTGCATGTAAACTTTTGACTTCACCTGTATATATCAGAGATTATAGGGACGATTGCAGCTTTTTTGTAGTATAAGAGACTGCACACTTCACAACACTCACTCCTCACTTCAAGTGCTCTGCTCTCTGCAGCAAGTGCAGCATACAGATGCTCACTTTCAAATGGATTTGCTGACACAATGTAAAGGTCAAAGGTCTGAGTCAGACTGACAGGCAGGGCCATGAGATCAGAAAAAGAAACGGAGGAAAAAAAAAAACGAAAGAAGATAAGAAGAACAAGGAAAAGCCTTTCTGTCTGGTAGTTGGTAACCAAACCCATGACCCAGAATTAATCAGAACATCTCTGAGTCTATTCAGTCCTACAGTGCGTCCCTCTGAGCTCTCTGTCGTGCTATACGACTCATCGTCTCTTTCCCTCGCTCTCTTTCATTCTCTCCTCGTGTCTTTTTCTGCTGAAAGTCCTTTTTCCCTCATGTTTTTGTCTCCTGAGTACCGTTTTCTCTCTCAGTGGCATGTGATGGCCTTCTGAGGACTCAAAGTCTCCTCTGCGTGTGTATTTTTTAACTTTAATTATTTATACATCATTCAGTCTCATATTTATTCATTTATAATAAGAATATAAAATCTAAATAAATATTTAACACTGTTTTTAAAGGGGTCCAATTAAGTTTTGTATACTTTCAACTTCTTTTAGTGTGTCATGTTGCTTTTTGAGCTTTAAAAAGTCCATTATAAAGGGAATCATTCTTTGTATCAGTAAACACCATTTCTTGCAGTCAAACCCCTGACTTCCCACCCATGAACCCGTACTAGATCGATGCAATCCCAGTTTCGAGTTCTGGCGTCATATAGCCCGCGAAACAACAATGTCAGCCCCTACAGGTGCGGTGTTTATGCAAGTGGTAGACGGTGGAAAAATAGACTTAAGGACAATATAACGTTGCAATCAAATTGATAATAATATAATAATAATAAATGCGCTCAGGTAGTTTGGCGTGACTTGCCTGGAACGCTACAAAGTCGTGAGTCATGGTTTGAAGTCGTGAATTACGGGCTCAAAAACCCCCACAGATAATTTATTATATGTGACCCTGGACCACAAAACCAGTCTTAAGTCGCTGGGGTATATTTGTAGCAATAGCCAAAAATACATTGTATGGGTCAAAATGATAGATTTTTCTTTTATGCCAAAAATCATTAGGAAATTAAGTAAAGATCATGTTCCATTAAGATTTTTTGTAAAATTCCTACTATAAATATATCAAAATGTAATTTTTGATTAGTAATATGCATTGTTAAGAACCTAATTTGGACAACTTTAAAGGTGATTTTCTCAGTATTTTGATTTTTTTGCACCCTCAGATTCCAGATTTTCAAATAGATGTCTCTCGGCCAAATATTGTCCTATCCTAACAAACCATACATCAATAGAACGCTTATTTATTGAGCTTTCATATGTTGCATACATCTCAGTTTTGTAAAATTTTACCTTATGACTGGTTTTGTGGTCCAGGGTCACATATGCGATGCGATCTAGGAAAACCCAACAAATGGTGAAATTTGTTTATTTTTCTGCACTAAACAAGTGAATTATGCCAGAGATGATAGACAAGAATAGAATAATAATTTAATGAAAACCTAATTTTGACAAAAAACTGACATTCTACCTAATTTCCTGAAAATGTCCTATTGCGACATCTGTTTTCCCACATATCATTTTGAAAATGCCTGTTCTGAGTCAAAGCAGAAACACGCTGTTTTCGTGCATGTCTCTTTAAATGCAAAATGGCTTTACGTACATCAGATACTCTGCTAAAAAACATCGGTTTGGTATTGATTATCATGTCTATTGCACTGAAATCATGTGTTTTAAACCATATTAGTTTAAAGTTACGATAATATGGTTTTCTGAGCGCACACATCCGAAGCACGCTCACAGAAAGCGGCTGTCACACAGCATGTGAATACTAAAGTACGTTCACGTCTTATTGCGCTTAAACTGTCAAATACACTTAAGTTTATGTTAAAAACACACATGAGTTACAAAAACAGTTGGTTATGTCTGTGAAGGTAAACAGCTGGGAATGAAATCGCATGTTTATATTAGATCTGTGTGGCAGCAGTGTAATATACAGTAAATAAATGAATAAATCCACTGCTCTTTTGTCTCCTTTGAGGCTGGGACTCTAAATAGTGTTCTGTGCTCGTCTGTGCAGCCAAAGACAGAACAGTTAGCATGGCTTTGCTTGAACTTTCGCCATGGCGGTAGAACTGGTACACCGTTGTCACTGGAAACATGCAGATTAAGGGGCGTTGATATTATAATAAGATTCCCTTTGTACGTCATGGGAGGAGTGAAATCTGAGTGGCTCGGTTTTTCACATGCTTTCAATTTTCATATAATACTCACTGCTCTTTTTTCCCATGTTTGTAGCTGAGACGTGTCATATGTCATCGCACTTAGAGGAGCGTGTTAAACGTTTTGTTTAATTCATCACAAGCAAACGTCTTCTCAGGAGTGGCCGTATGAATAAGTCATGACGATCACGGCACAATCACACAAGGGTCCTGTCCTCTCTCTCTCTTTCTCGACACTCCTCATTAAGCATGCCCAACTAAAAGCATCTCATGTGCCCACCTGGGAAACCTCTGTGTGTGTGTGTGTGTGTGTTGTCTCACCCTGTAGGGGCAGTATGTGGTTGCTGTGGATCATGATGCTGAGCTGAAGCACAAGCTGAGGCGCGCTCTTCAGAAAAGCCTCCAGCAGCCGCAGCATGTTGATGTCAGCGCTCTCGAACATCAGACGCCAGTAGAAATGACGCTGACCGGGGGTGCCATGCCAACGGCTTTGCACTCCCAGGTACAAGGTGTGGACGTACCTGGAGACACACAGAGAGGAAATGTCAACTGGTTATTTAGGTTCAGTAATTAAAGGTCAAATTATGTTACATGGGGATGTATTCACTCTCTTTAGCCACTCTTGAAAATGATATAAATATAGAGTAACCATTTGACAACTACTGGGAAGGGTAAAAGATTAAAGGGTTAGTTCACTCAAAAATGAAAATCCTGTCATTAATTACTCACCCTCAAGAACCCATAAGACCTTCATTCATCTTTAGAAAACAAATTAAGATATTTTAGATGAAATCTAAAATAGACAGGAACACAGCTACCACGTTCAAAGCCCAGAAAGGTAGTAAGGAAATCATTAAAATAGTCCATGTGACACAGAAGAGAAGAAATTGTTGAATAAAGTCATTTTTTTCCTTGTGCACAGATCCTTGTAGCTTATAAAATTAAGGTTGAACCACGTGGTAGTACTGTTGCTGTCTATGCAAGGTCAGAAAACTTTTTGATTTCATCAAAAATATCTTCATTTGTGTTCTGAAGATGAACAAAGATGAACAAAAGTTTGGAGCGACATGAGGGTGAGTATTTAAAGAAAGAATTGTAATTTTTGGTTGAATTATCCCTAAACAGAGTTTAGGGATAACTCCAATAAAACTGACAAAAATACCCCAGAATATTTAAAATGTAGTGAAATTATAAATTCATCATAAAACATTTAACATATGATATAATTTAGTTTAATGCACACAGTGTTGACACACCAAAACATATAAATTGTTCACTCTCCTTAAATGAAATGTATTTATAGTAGCAAGAACTGCATAAGCCCAGCAATATGCATACTTACGACATGACAAATGAACAATTTTGTAAATGCATAAACAACAACAGAAGCTTGATTTACCAGCCAACACATGGAACAAACACTGAGCTAAATATTGTGTTTGTATTTCCAACATTACCAAGTGACAGATGAATTAAACAGAGTTTGATTAGATGCTCTGTCTTTCTCAGATATATTTTGCTGTCTTAACTGTGCATAATTCTGTTTCTCCTTTCCTTTTCATGGTTTTACCTCAGGACTGTTTTCCCTGCTGTCAGTTTGTTATATTATACCGCTCTGTACTGTGTAATTAAACATAGGGTTGGACTGATTTTAAAGTCAGTTCTAGCAGGGCACTTATTTATTTATTTTTGATTTAGAATTCCAATGAATTCATTCGGATGAAGTATTTGATTAACTGGACAACAAGCTGTGTCTTATATGGTTCCAAAAACATGCCTCAAGGTAAAAAAAAAAAATCTGAAAACCAGTTCCAGTGGAGGAGAATCATTTCTGAATAAGCTGTTAGGAATTTCTCATGGTTTAAAATGCAGTTAAAGTTCTTATTTGCATATTCATGAGGTTATAAAATTGATTGGACTCGAACAGGATGCAACCTGTTTGAATAGCTTGTTTGTGCATATGCAAAAACACCGCCACACCGCCACATAAATCAACTAAGGTTGTATTATATCTTCTGAAATGTACCACAGAAATAACACTGTCTTTATCATTTTAGTTAATGTGCTTGTCGTCACTTTTTACCTTTTTCCCCTCAGACGCTGAAACTAAACACAGTGTCTGACAATTGCTGCGACTTGCGACAAAGTGCATGAATATTTATTGAGGCAAACATTAAATGTTGTTACATTTGCAGTGTAGCTTTTTTTTTTGAGAGGAGTGTTTTTTCTCTCTCTTTGGCCAGTCTTGACAACAAACCTGTACAAAAAATATCAAACTACCGTGGGGAAATTCTGGTGTAAACCGGGTTGAATGGTGAGTGGGTAAGACAGGTCTAGTAGCTAAACTATTTGAAAACAAGCTTTGGCTGAGCTGAGCGAACTGACTGTCAAAGTGCCCATCACAATATGACACCAGCAGAGTGGCACTGAGGGCTTTTCACCTGTCAGCAGCTTTTGGCAGGAGAAGAAAAGGACACAACCTGACACCACACACACACACACACACACACACACACACACACACGCATGCATGGTCAATGCGGTAAGCGCAAGCTCAAGCCATCCTTCTCCTAATCTCTCAAAGAGAATGCACTGAATGTTGAAAAAGATGACTGAATGACTCATTGTTTCTCTGCCAATTTCCTGATTCATTTCTCAAGTTCTATTTAAAGGGTTACTCCACCCCAAAATGGAAATTTTGTCATTAATCACTTACCTCTATGTCGTTCTAAACCCGTAAAAGCTTTGTTCATCTTTGGAACACAAATTAAGGTATTTTTGCATTGCTTGGCATTTGACAGATCTCTGACCCTCCCATAGACAGCAATGTAATTAGCACAATCAACGTCCAGAAATGTAGCAGAAGACTGGTAAAGTAATCAATCATCATTTTACGAAGCTACGAGAATACTTTTTGTATGCAAAGAATACAAAAATAACGACTTTATTCAACAATTTGTCTCCTCTGTGTCACCCTTGCTCCATTTTGGAGCATATCCACTGAACGCAAACAGCGTACGCTGTTCTGTGTCAGCTGCATCACGCGTATACACTGTTTTCATTAAAGGTGCCACAGAATGGAAAACTGTATTTACCTTGGCATAGTTGCATATAACAGTTGTGTACATGGACATGACATACCATGAGTCTCAAACACCATCGTTTCCTCCTTCTTTTATAAATCTGGTGTTTGCAAAAGACCACTGAAAAATAGGCTAATCCTAGCATAACAGCAATTATTACAAAATAGTCGCGATCATTAATAGCTACGCCCCCAACATTTGTATAGCCCAATCATCAGCAGTTCTGCAGCTAGGCTATTGTGAAAAAACAAAGCTAGGACAATAGCGAAAATGGCAGATCTTGGAAATAAATGTTATGTTCCAGGTTGTGCAGGAGATGTTAAGTGCAGGGATGGTTGGTGTCTGTAACTTACTCAGAAAGGCAAGGAAAACAAATAAGGCGTTCTAATAAAATAAGGCGAACCACTGAAGGGAAACAGTTAGCTTAATGCTAGCGGTAACCTGTAACATTGCGGTACATAAGATTTCACTTACCACATAAACGGAGAGATGACTGCGCTGATGATGGCGAATGATTTACAGATCCTGACCATCACTAACAAGCATCTAAACTTATGTGGTAAGTACTGCCGCTGTAGTATAACGTTACACAGAGCACATACGATCACAAAATGATTGTGCATTCAAAACGGCAGTTTCAATAAACGCATATTAATAGCAGCTCGAGCTTCGTGATTAAATGTATATTTTCCTCCATGTGCGAGCTTCTGAAATGAGCCGCTCTGTGAAACAGCCAATCAGAGCAGAGCTCTCATTATTATTCATGAACCTTCCAAATAAGGTAATAACAGAGCATTTCATTCTAGTGACAAATCCTAGGGTTGTAAATGGACCTGTAAAACCTTTTCTGGAGAATTTTTGCCCTTTCCTATGCCATATACCTTCTATGTAGATATCAGAGAAGAATTTAAAATATTGTATCAATCTATGGCACCTTTAAAATCAAAGCGTAAATGACATAAACTGCGTATCCGCGTGACACAGAACAGCGCACACTGTTTGCGTTCAATGTATACGCTCCAAAATGGTGCTATGGTGACGCGGAGGAGACAAATTATTGAATAAAGCCGCTATTTTACAAATGTCATGGGTTGCTGTGGGTGAGGAGCCATAGGGAAACACGCTGGAGCCATTAGTACCAAAACAAACAAGAATTTATTTAAACAAAACCAGGAACACGGAACAGGTGATACAAATCATGGTAATGAGGGGGAAGTCCAAATATGGGCAAAAGGGGAAACCAATACAAACTGAACAATAGGGGGGAGACAGGAAGAAACCAAAACATTAGAACAACAGGGGGAAAAACACTAGGAAAACACTGACAAAACAGTCCACGCCCTGACAACAAAAAGTATTTTCGTAGCTTCATAAAATTACGGTTGAATCCCTGATGTCACATGGATTATTTTACCTATCTCCTTGCTACGTTTCTGGTTGTGTTAATTACATTGCTGTCTATGGGATGGTTAGAGAGCTGTCATAACGCATCAAAAATATCTTAATTTGTGTTCCGAAGATGATTGAAGCTTTTACAGATTTGGAACGACATGAGGGTAAGTAATTAATGACAAAATTTTCATTTTGGGGTGGAGTAACCCTTTAATATTTTTGTCATGATAAAACCAATTTATTTTCTTGAACTCTTACTGAGACACTTCTCCGTCAAACACAGATTTTTCCAGGTTATCATGTTTTCACTGTTATACACTCGGGGGCGTTATTATGCATTTTCTGAATGAGTCCAGAATCTCCTGATCAAAAACACAGGCGAGGCGAGGAAGATGCAGAAATGAGCAATCTCATAAGCAGATGCATTCAAAAATTCCTGTTACGGAGTAAAATGCCAATCCAGCAAGTGCTAAAGAACTGTGAAGCTTTGGGAGTGTTGATGGAAGCGATCTACTGTGTACTTAAATGTACAGAGCCCCTAAAGGGACATGGTGGCGGAAAAAATCAGGGTGAGTGGAATAATTTTGGGTGGTAGGAATTTTTTTTTTTTTTTTTTTTTTGCATTTTCTTACAAAACTTTTGTGTTCTCTTGCAAAACCAGTTGAGTTCAGACAAACACTTCCTGTTTGCTTTACAGCTTGCAGTGGTTCATACAGCTCTGTACATTCACAATGTAATGTTAAATTGATACACATTAAGTGTATCCCCCATAGAAAGAAAATGCTTACTTAATGGACAAAGACAGTGGGATAAAATGGCCATTTTGTATACAGTTCATTACTTAATTATTCAAACAGGAAAGCAGATAAGCCCAGAATATTAACAGAAAGCACTATATCGCACATTAAGCATTTTGCTCCTATAAAGAAAATGTGGCTTAATTAAAACAGTGATAAAAAAGGAAATTATTAAAAATATATTCTATGTACATGAAAGCAGATGAGCACAGAATATGAGCTGAATTGCATGGTAAGCGATTTGTTCACCATAGAAAATGGCGCATAACGTGGCTTAATATAAAAAGACTGTAAAATAAAAAGCCCAAATGTAAAATTTTCTTAAAATATATATTATGTACAGACAAGCAATGTGGTAATCCATTAAGCCACATTAATAGTTTGTTTTTTAACGGAAGAGAAAACACATGAAAGTTTCACGTTCTGTTTATATTCTATAGGCTTGTCTGCTTTCCTGTGCATCATGTATTATATTAATAAACTGTGTACCAGATTTGGTCTTTTTACATGATCAATTAATTGTGCTGCTTTATTAATAGTGATGTTATTAATAAGTTTATTACTATTAAAATTGTTATTAGCCAATAACAATTTCAACTTCATTTGATTCAAATAAATAAAATTTCAATGTACTATTTCTCATTCTAATGCTTTTTCTTCAAACTGAATTCTAAAATAGAAGTTATTCAATTAAAGAACTTCCTGATTCAACTGAGTCTTCTTTCCAATCCTCTCTCTCTCTTTCTCTCTCTCATCTCGGCTCTAACCAGCTTCAGGCCAGCTGCATTATCTAAAGGCTGCAGAAGAGTAGTTTATCCCAAGCTCTACACTTTCAGCCTGCAACGGGAGGGATTTTTTCATGCTTAACTCTGATTGGCGGTGAGGGCCAAAGATTGTATTTCATGCTTCTCTCTGATAGGCTAAAGGTTTTAAGGGAACTGAGCCTGCATGGCACTATGGGAGATTTCGAGATGATCCAATGCCAAGCGCTCCATGTGAAGCGAATGTGAATATTTTTGTATCTGCAAGAGGGAGAGAGAGAGAGAAAGAGAAAGACAGCATTGAAAGCAAAGACATGCCAAATACCAAATAAAATCAAACACAGTAGCCTATGCTACAATTTGTGCTGTGTTGTGTGTGTTTCATCTCAGACAGACATTCTGCTAGTATGTTTGCTC
Organism: Garra rufa; assembly: GCF_049309525.1. Lineage (NCBI taxonomy): Eukaryota > Metazoa > Chordata > Actinopteri > Cypriniformes > Cyprinidae > Garra > Garra rufa. The sequence goes on along the minus strand of NC_133378.1, from coordinate 3,323,082 downwards.
CAGCACATCCATTATCAAAAGGATGAATTAATCTTGAGCTCTCCAGTGCTCTGGAATGGTTTCGAGGGATGAAACCTGAGAAAAATGAGAGAACCTGTTTCTTTCCCTACATCTATATTTTAGATAAATGGCTTCATGAGGCTGATGAAGCTCAGCTGTCATTGAACTGTTACAGTGAGACTGATATAAAAGGACAGGTAGCAGTGAAAAACGCTGTGGATGAACCTGAGAACCTGAGAGAAGAGACTAAAGCGGCTAAGCTTTACAGTATAAAGGACTTTAATTACATTGCGCATTGATTCTGGCATAATGAACCTTGATTACTTTAAACACAAGACCTGAAGGAGAGCAGAGAGTTCCAACTAAGAGAAAATACAGAGAGATAGAAAAAGAGAGTGAGAGAGTGAAGGAGAAACTGAGCATGTATGTGTGTGGCTAATTTATCCTCTGCAGTAATTAGCACCCCTGTCCCTGTTGAGACCGCCAAGCTGTATTCTTGTCTAACACGCTTACAGTCAACACTGTTTAACGCAGTCTGCATTTCGGCAATAAGCTGCATTATTATCGGGCAGTGTTGTTTTTGACAACCATCTTAGCTTTAGTGTTAGTCTTTTGGACTAAAATGCTTCTTAGTTTTAGTCAAATTTAAGTCATTTCTATATGTGATAGTTTTAGTCCAATTTTAGTCGACGAAAAGTCAAAAAGGTTTTAGTCTAGTTTTAGTCGACGAAAAGTCAAAAAGGTTTTAGTCTAGTTTTAGTCAAAAAAAGGGAAAAAGTAGTCTTTTAACAAATCAATGTAGGTCAGTAAGTATTTTGCTGTTGGGTAGTGTCACTTATAAGTTCTGAAAATTGCAGATCTATAGTTCAACACAATGTGAGCTTCCGGATCGACTATTTTCACCAATAATTACAATAATGAAGGAATGTTTTAGAACATAAAAGACAAACAAGGATGGAATGCTAAAACGGCTTGCCCTACTAGTATAGCAAAGAGTATTTAATGCTAAAACGGCTTGCCATAGCGTCAGATACTTTTTAAGTTTTAATTGGCATGCACAATAAGCGGAAATGTCATGCATTTTAAACGTCTGACGGACCACCCACTAACATTTGTCTATTCTCGTCTCGTCAATGAAAACTCACACACGTCTCGTCATGTTTTTGTCATCAACGAGCCATTTTTATCACGTCATCGTCTCGTTATCGTCATGAAAAAAAGTGGCGTCAACGAAATGATTTCGTCATCGTCATCGTTGACGAAAACAACACTGTTATCGGGGTGTGTATTAGCAGATGTGCCATCTGTTGTGTATTAAAATGAATGTGTGATTCAATTGAAGAATTCTCTAATGTAATTGATTTAACTGAAGAACTTCTGAATTCAACTGAATCCGTTTCTCTCGTCATTATATTGACACTTATGTTCTTTGATGATTTTTATGCGAAGGGATTCTTTATTTGAACTGAATTTGAAGTTTCTACAACTAAATGAGCTATTTTTTTTTATTTTCAGTATGTATTCATGTTGAAATCTTAACTCTATATGGAAGCCCGTTTCTGCCACTGAATAAAAAAGGTAATTGGCACTTTTATGTCACAATTCTGACTTTTTTTCTTGCAATTTAGAGTTTACATCTTGCAACTCTTTTTTTCTCAGAACTGTGAGATATAAACGGACAATTGCGAGTTATAAAGTCAGAAATCCTAGATATAAACCGAGAAAATAATAAATAAATCATAATTGTGATTTTGTATCTTGCAATTCTGAATTTTTTTTCTCAGAATTGTGAGATATAAACTTGCAATTGTGAGTCATAAAGTCCAGTTCTGAGAAAAAAAAAAAAAGACTGATATGTTCAGAGAATTGCGAGTTTATAACTCACAATTCTGACTTAAAAACTCGAAATTGCGAGTTTATATCTTGGAATTCTGACTTTATAACTCACAATTGTGAGTTTATATCTCACAATTCTGAGAAATAAAGTCAGAATTGTGAGACAACAAGTCACAATAACTTTTTTTGTTTGTTTTTTATTAATTGGTGGAAACGGGCCTTCATAGAAATCAACCAAAGATATCTACACTATTAAAAATAAAGCTTTTAAAAAGAGAGTTTTGCAGTGATGCCATAGGAGAACCATTTTAATAATTTGCACTTTTTCCAGAACTTTGCACAAGGAAGTTAAAGGTCTTTCATGTAAACATAAATGCTAAAAAAAGAACCTTTATTTGAAAGAATGTAATTCAGTTGATTCCATTAAAGAACCTCTCAAGTTCATTGGATTCAACTGAACAGTTCTAATGTCTAAAAGTCCAGCTCAGGCAATTTCCTGCACTTTTGTTCAACCAATTCATTGAAAAGATCCATCAATGGAACCAAGATGTGGGCATCACACTCAAAAATGAATGGAGAGATGAGTTTAAACAGACTAAATGACTAGAGAAATCTGTCCCTTTCGCTGGAAAAGTGAGTTGACCTTTTGATTACACATTACGAAAAAAAAAGAAACATACATGAATGAATCATTCACAATAACATCTGAAACATTCAGTTGCGAAATAGATTTGTGCACACTGCACAATAAACTCATTCTGTGCGTACCGTAACTAGTAATTACATGCATTACTCACTAAGCATTGTATATATTTTAAGTGCTGCTCTCCTTCCCTCTTAATCTCTTGATTAAAACTTTTGAATGACCTATGTGAAATTGCATCCCTGCGCAGTTTAAAATGTAATGCAATATGGCTGCAATATGACTGTTACTAGTGTGATATTCATTCATACAACAGTTTGAGGGCATGAGTGTGTAAATACATAACAAACAATAACGAGTGTTTTTAAAAACCTAATTTTGTGCAAACTATTTCCTTCCGCCATGGATGCAAATCTCAGTTTGACAGTTCAACAGCTGAGCCCAAGCCTCCGTTACTAATTCAAAAACGTCACTTAAGAACTACTAACAGAAGGAACGTTGAGTTGGATCATTGAAAACTTATTGTATTGCTGTATTAAAAGCTCACTGAATTATGTGAGAGAGATGGACTGAGCGAGTGTTATTATCTGCATCTGATACAGCATTCATTCTTCAGCTCAATCTCATATTCACAATAAAACATTAGTTTAAATGCCTGCTAAGGTAAGCGATAGCTTTGTCGTACTATCCTTTCATCTGTTAAGGGTGATTTTCGCTGCCAACAATGTAACTAAAATCACCATCCCTAACACACACACACACACACACACACACACACACACCACTTCTTAAGTACTTCTATTATTTATATAAAATAACATTTATTGAATAATAATATTTAATAAACATCAACAACAGCCATCATAAAAGTGGCTAGGCAATTCAGTCAAAAGTACAAAGGCAGCGCTCTGATATACAGCATCAAATTTACATAAAATATATCACGAGGAGATTTTGTCCCCAGCCAGAACTTTTTGCTCTGAAACAAATAATAGATTAATGAGATTAAAGACTGCCCATTAGATTTACCTAAAACTAATTATATCTCATGTTTAATCACTATAGAGACATTAGAGCCAGTGGCAAATTCCAAAAGATCTGGCCAAGGTAAGGCTGCTGTCAGTGGGTTCATGAGCACTGAACGGATGCTGGCGCCCTGGAGCTCACATCTCTGAAAACATCTAAGCAAATTTTCAAATAGACATTATCTTCATTAACAAACCGAAGTCTAAACAACTACATTGTGCATTCTAAAAAACTCCAAAAACTACAATCCGTGACACAAAAACAGTATTATTTATAAAAATATAATGGATTTGGGCACCACCATGACACTCACTTTGAGAAATACCTCAAGTGGAGCGATACAAATGGTGAAATGGACAGAGTCCACACTCCTGGAAAATGCTTTTAGAAAGAATAGAAAGAACTGTTGTATGAGCACACATATACATACACTTGTTTGAGACACACAAATTCTTTAAGAGTCTCTAATTGAGTCATATAATACGGTTGAGAATGAAAGGTGTTACAAATGTGAGAGACACTTTCGCTTATGACGGTTCCCAAACTTTTAATGCCGGGCCCCCCTTTTGCATAATAACAAAAATTCAATTCAATAGTATTTTGTATTTCAAATACATGTTTTTGAAATACTGCCCATGCCTGACTGTGGTTAACAAATTTATTGGACCAGCACCCAGTGTATGGTTTGTACCACAGCTGCCCCAAACTAAGTGATTACCAAAATAATTTTTAATGTTAATCCACCAGTATGTGTAAGATCTTCTAATGCTAAGACATAATTAGTTTTGGGATTGAATGGATTCAAAGATAGATTGCACAAAGATTGCATTTGGATGTACAGTACAGAGACTGTGGAAAGTGCATTAAAACAATGTCAGCAAGAATGTAAGCTCTTACCAAGGCCAAAGGAGGCATACAAAAAAAAAAAAAAAAAAAAAAAAAAAAATTTTTTATATATATATATATATATATATATATATATATTAGGGCCGGGACTTTAACGCGTTAATTTAGATTAATTAATTACACAAAAATAACGCGTTAATTTTTTTTAACGCATTTTAATCGCACTTAATTTTGCACCGCGGAACGTTTCTCACTGGATGAGTTTCGGCGGACCGATTATACTGGAGCACCACCGCAGCACATCGAGCCTCAAGTATCACCTCAATGCTTTTACAGAAGGTCTACCTACCTATAGGGTACCTGAATTTCTGAAATGTAGGCTAGTATATTTCTAAATATCCCAGTGTTTCCCCTACCATTATCTTAGGGGGGCGCGTTTACAATGTCTCCTCCAAGAAAACACGGACTGGATCGCGGACTCCATTCATAAAAACCGAATTTACTATAGCGCGGAATGCCACGTAAATTCGTCGATTTTTGGATTGATAAATCAAAAGTTGGCCTGTCACTTAATTCAAATCGCGATATGGACTAGTGTCTGTCAAAACTGAAATGCAAAAAGACCGTTTTAATACGAATCCTGCATGTTCCGTTTGTATCTGTATGTATGAATGGTGGAGAGGCGTTTTTTTTTTTTTTACTACACGCATACTGACGCACGCGTGATGCTCCCGCTACTTTTTGTCTCCAAAGCTGCTGTCAGTGTCACTTTTACCGTTTCATTTGAGAAAACTAGCATCATATCATACTGTACACACAGAAACTTCACGGCAACCTGTCAAAATAAAAGTACGGTTTAACATGAAACAGAACAATATTCCTATTTAAATAATTGACAAAAAACAATATATATGATAAAAAATAAATATAACAACAAGATTAACCACTTAATTGTAGAAATAAATACTACAATTATTATTTAAATGTTAAATTATTATTATTTATTGATTTTAACAGCAAACCTCTGTTTGTTTGCCAAAAATTAAAGATGTTTATTTTTCATTTGATTAAAAATAAATAAATGTTTATGCTTTCAGTTGATTATGAGAAAAATTAAAACACACAAGAATTTCTTTAAAAAAAAAAATAGCAAAAGATTGTAAAGCCCTATTGTTCAAAATGTTAAAATAGAGAGTTTTGGACTTATTTTTTCACTGAAATAAATGTTTTCGTTATTACACAAAGTAGGGTAAAGTACCGGGGGAAAAAAAGTATGGAAACCTAGGGGAAACACTGTATCCTATTGCTACACTTAATGGCAATATTGCACTGGTCTGTTGGACTTGGTTGAACAAAAATAAACAATATTTTGTTGCTTAAGCTTATGTATTCAGTCATTCTTCATTGGTATACTAAAAATCCATATGTAAAAACTTACTTCTCACTGTTCTCAGGTCAAATATTTATATGCGATTAAAATGCGATTAATTTCGATTAATTAATTACAAAGCCTCTAATTAATTAGATTAATTTTTTTAATCGAGTCCCGGCCCTAATATATATATATATGTGTGTGTGTGTGTGTGTGTGAATAAAGACAATTTAGTCGTTTGTTATTTGCCTAATGTTTTTGAGGGTGGTCTAATAAGTTTAAGCACTGTATATAGCTACATAATTTTATAAGGATTTAAACAGAAAATAAAACGTACAAACTCACTTGTTTACACTCTGCCCCTTTTTTGATTGCCAACGGCTGCAGCCTGCAAAGTACAACGTGAAAGCGCAAAGCTGACGCTCTGTAGCGAATTCACACATAAGTGAGGCATTTTAATTTAAGTTGAAGAGACGGGATTTGCACGACGCACCGCACAGCATGCTCCTAGAATCTGGTTGAGTAATATATGGGTTTGCATATATTATATAGTAGCCAATAGCAGTTTGTGTGAATCTGGCGATAGATCGCGCATCCACTGGCTAGTACGTTCTGATGAAAGGGTATATATAGGCCATGGCTAAACAGACGTCTTACGGGAGAAAATTTATTTGCGTGGTGCCCCCCCTGGACGTGGAGCCCCTGGGCACTTGTCCAATTGCCCATATTGTTAATCCGCCTATGGTTACAGCACAGTATGTGGCGCTATTGCAAACAGGAACAAGTAGACATAGACATTTTTTGTCTGTGCGTTATTTGAGCGGACTTTGCTTTACCATTGAGCATAAGTGGTACACGAATGGAGCATTCATAAGGGCTGTGAGCAGCTCAACGGAACGCACATTCATAGAGCGGAATACTGATCAGAGCGTCACACATTGAATACTGCAAGCGACGCGGCAGATAGTTTCGGCCGTTTATCTCTTTCGAATTTCTATAAAAATCTGTACACTGTACACCTGTCTTGCCGCACCCCCCTTATCATAACTCCGCGCCCCCCAGTTTGGGAACCACTGACTTATGACAATATCACTCCTTTTCAAAACCTTCATGTTCACACTGCAGCATAGCACAGCACAACATCAATTCCAAAAGATCTAGCCGAGGTAAGACTGCTCTTGGTGGGTTCATGTAGTTAAAACTACATTCCGTGAGACAAAAACAGTAATATTTTTCAAATTATATTGGATTTGGGCATTCGCCATGACACTCGCTTTAAGAAATCCTGATACAAATGGTGAAACATTAGTATTGCACCGCTGGAAAAGGCTCTAATGTATAACCACTATAAAGACATCAGAATGAGCAGCAATTCCAAGGCTGCTCTTGGCGGGTTCATAAGTGCTGAATGGCTCACATCTCCGAAAGCATTAAAGCAAATTTTTAAATAAATGTTATCTTTATTAACAAACCACACATTTGAAGTCTAAACAAGTACATTCTCATCTAAAAACTCTTAAAACTACATTTAGTGACACAAAAACGTAGTTTTTAGAAATTATATTGGATTTGGGCATCTGTCGTAACACTTGCTTTGAGAAATCCTGCAATCTGAAGGATACAAACGGTGAAACATTATATCGTGCTGCTGGAAAAGGCCCTTAACCAATCAGATTCAAGGACCAGAAAGAACAGTTGTATAAGCACACATAAACATTGCTTTGTTTGAGACAGACGTTCTTTGAGAGTCTTTAATTAAATCATAGTACATGTTCAAGAATGACAGGTGCTACAAATGAGAAAGACCTTCACCTCAATAACACTCCTTTTCAAAACATTTATGTTCACACACACACACACACACACACACACACACACACACACACACACACACACACTGGTTTACATGTTTTATGGGGACATTCCATAGGCGTAATGGTTTTTATACTGTACAAACCGTATTTTCTATCGCCCTAACCCTACCCTACACCTAAACCTAGCCTAGCCCTCACAGGAGATTGTGCACACTTTTACTTCCTCAAAAAAACTCATTGTGCATGATTTATAAACCTGTTTCCTCATGGGGACCTGAGAAATGTCCCCACAAGGTCAAAATTTACTGGTATTCCTATCCTTGTGGGGACATTTGGTCCCCACAACGTGATGAATACCAGGTACACACACACACACACACACACACACACACACATACACACACACACACACACACACACACACACACACACACACACACACACACACACACACACACACACACACACACACACACACACACACACACACACACACACACACACACACACACACACACACACACTTGGCATTGTCAAAGAGAGCTGTCACACTGTGTTGTAGAAACAGCTGACCTGATCAAAGTGTACTACCTTTAAGCCTCTATACGTTTCACCTTAAACACAAAGTATACTTCGTTTTTTACAACAAACAAAACTGTAGACACAACAACAAATGACAAAATGCTGTCGAATGGAGTGTAATGTGAGACCACTGCTTGCCAAAAACTAAAGAACACTTTGGACTTGAAAGAAGAAAACTTGAGAAACCCTCTTTCTTTAAACTTCAAATCCTCAAAGGTGACAGCTAGAATGACCCTTTAATTAATTTTTTTAATCAAAACTAGTTGACCTAGACACAAGACTAGAGAGACAATGGGCTTGAATCTTCACAAAGGCACTAGAATTGTAAAACATTTAAACACTGAATCCTTATTCAAAAGTGTTCTCTGCAGAAAAATGAGATTTTCATTTTCTAATAAAAGCTTTCAATTATATTTCCACTTAAGATCTCACATAGTTTCAAGAAGAACTTCCAAAGGTGGTACCCTTTTACATAGTTTCTAGCTGGTCAAAGGTTGTCAACCTGGACTATTCTAGAGCAAACCAATTTGTCTAAACTGGTTAAGATGGTTTACTATCTTTCAAAACACCTTGAGTTCAAGGGTGAATTATGATTCGATGTAGTCTCTAGACTCACATCTTCTCTCAACTATGAGATGTAATGCTAACTTGCCAGAACAATATCAAAGTTGCATCAGAAATGTGCAAAGTCAAGTCAGTGTTTTGTTGCAAACTTGCACTACAAAACACTTTCTGTGTAACACGTTGCAAGTAGTGCTGAGAAGAGATAACATTTCTTTCTTTCCTTCTTTCACATTTTGGTGATACTGGCACACGTTCAAGTGCTCTTCATCTATCTATATCAATATTACATTTGCAGTGGGTTGTTTCCAGGAGTCTGGAGGCCCCTTACAGTCACAGACCCCGGGGCACTGGCCCCATTGGCTCGGCCCATAATCTATCCTTGTTTAAGCTGGTATGACCTGGTTTTTCCAGTAGGCAAGGGCGATGAGAGCTGGTGTGTGGGTATTTAGGCTGGCGCGCAGGGAGGTAAAAATGTGTGCCAAATTGTGAATGTATGGAATCAAAGAACACAAGCACATCAGTTGTTTCTCAAATAAGTGGATTTACCAAAGTGCATGCTTAAAAATAAAAGAGAATTGGAAAAAAACTGTTTAAATTAATTTAAATTAATTTTAAAATTGTACAGGCTATCACTAAAAAGTTTGTTTTTCAAAGAAGTCTCTAATGCTCACCAAGGCTGCATTTATTTGTTAAAAATACAGTAAAAACACCAATATTGTGACATTTAAAATGACAATTTTAATACTTAATACTTTAATAAAAAATTATAAATTCTTGTGATGGCAAAGATGAATTTTTAACAATTTTCAGATCCTTCAGAAATCAATCTAATTTGGTAATTTCCTGCTTAGGTATGACAGTGTTTTAGTGGAATGTTAAAAAAAAAAAATCTAAGAACCTAAGACTTTAATTTCGGAATTGCTACGAATGAATTCTCGTAATTTCAACTTTATTCTCGAAACATTTTGACTTAATTCTTGAAACATTTTGACTTTATTACTTATTACATTTCAGCATTCTAAAACGCCATCATACTAAAGGAACTTTAATTTTAATTTAATTTTAAAAACGGACTTAAATCTCGCAATTGCTATGAAATAATTCTCAAAATTTAAACTTTATTCGTGGAACATTTAGATTTTATTCTCAAAGCACCTCGACTTTATTCTTGAAACATTTTGACTTTATTCTTGGAATATTTCGTCTTTATTCTCGAAACATTTGGACTTTATTCTTGAAACGTTTCGACTTTATTCTCAAAAGATTTTGACTTTATTCTCAAAACATTTTGACTTTATTCTTAAAACATTTTGACTTTTGTCAAAACATTTCGACTTTATTCTCAAAACATTTAGATTTTATTCTCAAAGCACTTCGACTTTATTCTTGAAACATTTCGACTTTATTCTCAAAACATTTGGACTTTATTCTTGAAACATTTGGACTTTATTCTTGGAATATTTCGACTTTATTCTCAAAACATTTCAAAACTTTATTCGTAAAACATTTAGACTTTATTCTTGTAATTTTGGCTTTATTCTCAAAGCATTTCAACTTTATTGTCAGAACATTTCAACTTTATTCTCAAAACATTTAGATTTTATTCTCAAAGCACTTTGACTTCATTCTTGAAATATTTCAAATTTATTCTTGAAATATTTCGACTTTATTCTCAAAAGATTTCGACTTTATTCTCAAAACATTTTGACTATATTCTCAAAACATTTAGATTTTATTCTCAAAGCACTTTCGACTTTATTCTTGAAACATTTTGCCTTTAATCTCAAAATTTTGATATTATTCTCGAAACATTTGAACCTTATTCCCAAAACATTTCAATTTTATTCTCGAAACACTTTGACTTTATTCTCGAACATTTCGAACATTTCGACTTTATTCTCAAAATTTTTACTTTTTTCTCAAAACATTTCAACTTCATTCTCAAAAGATTTCGACTTTATTCTCAAAACATTGTGACTTTATTCTTACAACATTTTGACTTTATTCTTGTAATTTTGGCTTTATTCTCGAAGCATTTCAACTTTATTGTCCAAACATTTCAACTTTATTCTCAAAACATTTAGTTTTTATTCTCAAAGCACTTTCGACTTTGTTCTTGAAACATTTCGACTTTATTCTTGGAACATTTCGACTTTATTCTCAAAATTTTGATATTATTCTCGAAACATTTGAACCTTATTCTCAAAACATTTTGATTTTATTCTCTAAACATTTGAACTTTATTCTTGGAACATTTCGATTTTATTCTCAAAATTTTTACTTTTTTCTCAAAACATTTTGACTTTATTCTTGTAATTTTGGCTTTATTCTCAAAGCATTTCAACTTTATTCTCAAAACATTTAAACTTTACTTTCATAATTTTGACCTTTAATCTCATAATAATTTGACTTTTATTCTCATAATTTTGCTTTTATTCTCAAAATATTACAAATCTTGTAATCTTAGATTTTTTATATTTTTTTAACATGGCACTAAAACGTCGTCATACTGAAGAAACAAGTCTTATTAATAATAATTTTAAAAACAGTTATTTTTAAGGACAACATAATTTTTCTCCGGGATTCTTTGAAATCTTTTGTAACATTACAAATCCCTTTACTGTCACTTGATCAATTTAATGGAAAAAAATGCTGAATTTTGTTAAAAAAGCAAAAATCTTCTGAATGGCATATATAAATGCATTTATTTTATCAATACCTCAACCTAAACTCTATAAAAACATACTACGCATAAAAAAAAACTGACCTGAAGCAGCCTGAAGCTCAAGAAGTTTAATGTAAATATCATATTTTTATCATTACTGTTGTAAGGTGAGCTTACACATATTGTGGCTTACTTAAACGTCCCGATCTGCACAATTTGAGTCAATTTAGAGTGTGTCAAGGCCGGAAAAAAAACTGAATGCTATTCTGCATTTACTCAATATGAGCCACATGCTAATTCAAAGGCAGCTAAGGAATGAAGTTCCCCGCGACTCCATTTGCAATGCAAAGCGACGAGCAGCGTGACTAACATCTCCTGTCTATCAGCCTGTCCCCACCTTAGTCCTCCACCATTCCAGCAGCCCCTAGGGTAGAGCTGCTGTAATTAGCGTGATTAATGCTCATATTGAGTGTGAATGAGGCCTGGGAGGTTGTCCCAGAGAGAACACACACACGTATATACACACTAACACATAAATGGAGTCTGTCATACCCAGGTAGAGTCTTTTTCTTTCTGACTGACAGAGTTCCTCAGAAAACAAGTATCCAGGACGGAGGGGAAACTCATTAACTCAGGCAAATACAGCTAATTACACTAAACGAGGCTTAGAGTGCACAAAATACGGAAGAAGGGAAGATGCAGCTGGCGCGCAGGGTTCTAGGTGAAGAGCCTCTCTTTCGCTCTCATTCACATTCGCACACTCATCCGCACATACATACATAAAACAGCTGCTGCCACATTAAAGCCTGACTGAAAGGACTTGACAAGATATTCAATGATATTATGGTTGCTTTGAAATAAGGAATCAGCCAATTATTCCACAAACATAGCATTAAAGGAATCTGTCCGGATTTGAATAGGAAAAGCTTTTACTCAACATGTTTATCTACAGCAAGAGCCAAATACAATCATTCTCACACGGAAATGAAGCTCTCGTTAAACACACCTGAGATTCATTCTTGTCTGCGAGGCTTCTTGTTTGTAATAAACTTGAAATAAACTGCTTTGGCTTTGATGCCCATCGAAACTTAACAAAAACCTTCATTTTTTACAAGTAAGGTCATCCCTAGATATTCTCAAATGAAGGTTTTCTCAGATTTTATTTACTTCAGGAACAAATTTGTAATTTATAAGTAGACACACACACACACACACACACACACACACACACATGAGTTTTCATGTTTTATGGGATTCCATGGGTTTAATGATTTTTATTCAGTACAAACTGTATTTTCTATCCTTTTACCTAACTCCACCCCTCACACAATTTTTACATTTTCAGAAATCTTCATTCTGTATGATTTATAAGCTTGTTTCATCATGGGGACCAAAAAATGTCCCCACAAAGACAAGGATTTTATATATTGGCATTTTTGTGGGAACATTTTGTCCCCATAACATACCACCAACACACACTTACTTTCCATTCTGGTTGAAGTGGATTCTTCTGTCATTACATCAAGATCTTTGTTTCCATTCATTTAACATATCACCATAATTTCTGTAATTTCTACTTGATTTTATGAGTTTCAGAGTTTCTCAAAATTAAGCCTATTTTACAGGACAATAACAAATTCTTGGAAAGGTCCTGCAAAGTTCTTGGAAATGTTAGTTTTATTTGATTTTGAAAAACATTGATACCATTTCAAAAACCACTTCAATATAAAATGTGGTGTAACCATCAAGTAAAAAAACAACAACAGTTACATATTTTCCTTACACCCTTCGTGCAGTACATGTGAGTTTACACATCTTATTTATTTAAAATTTTATTCTTAATACTGTGTTGTTACCTGACTGGTTTTGTTTAGTGATAGTTGTTCATGAGTCCCTTGTTTGTCATAAACAGTTAAACTGCTCGCTGTTCTTCAGAAAAATCCTTCAGGTCCCATATATTCTTTAGGTTTTCAGCATTTTTGTGCATTTGAACCCTTTCCACCTTTCCACTGTATGATTTTGAGATCCATCTTTTCACACTGAGGACAACTGAGGGACTCATATGCAACTATTACAGACGGTTCAAACACTCACTGATGCGTAAACTTTTGAACAGAATGAAGATGTGTACATTTTTCTTATTTTGCTTATATATATGTATATATATATATATATATATATATATATATATATATATATATATATATATATATATATATATTTTTTTTTTTTTTTTTTTTTTTTTTTTTCCTCCATTTTTTTAGGGCAGTTTAACTGTTCAGGACAGACAAGGGACTCATGAACAACTATCATTAAACAAAAAAACAGCTGTGGATCATTCAGGTAACAACACAGTATTAAGAATCAAGGGGGTGTAAACTTTTGAAGGGGGTAATTTTCATAAATTCAACTCTTATTCTCTCTTCTGGACTATTTGTAAACATCTTCTATGTGAAATATCTTATTCAGGTCAGTACAAAATAATAAATAACATGCATTTTGTATGATCCCACTTATTTTGGTCAAGTAATTGATATTTTGCAGATTCTGCAATGTGCAAACGTTTGACCTCAACTGTGCAAACAAATTTTCATGAAAATCCATTAAAACTGAACTTAGTTCATATCACACTTAAGTAATGCACTTCTGTATATTTGGTGTATTATATCTGACTACACTTAAAATCAGTTTAAGTGTTAGTGCTAACTAGTGCATTTATATAAGTGTACCTAAGTACCACAGTTAGGAAAAAGTAATTATAACTAGTACATCAGTAATATATTTTTAATTTAAAATATACTTTATTTCAATGCACTAAAAATCAATGTGAGTGGTATTTTAGTACATTCAAGCATATTTTATTTCTTCCTGGGGATATGAAAATGATGAAAAAAAAAAGTTCTTTAATTCACGAAGAGGCATATTGAAGTCATGATATGTATAAACTGCATATTTAAATAAACAATAGCTTTCTTGATTCTTACAGGACGGTTGTGATTTCCCCTTAAGTTCTCATCATTGTAATGCAAAAACAAAACCAACAAAAAACTATGCTATTTAAATTGTAAAACCTGTCATATTGCTTGTAATTTATGCTGAATTACATTAGAATATTGCATCCAGACACCCTGATTATTGCTGTGAAATACGACCCACGTCTCTGTGAGGTTCACTCATAAGCAATATGTAGGGATTGTCTTGTGTGTTTTGACCAGTTTGAACCCTTTCATAATTTGAAATGGAAAGTTCTCTGTAAGGATGCTTTATACGGCTGCAATAACTTTTATTGGAAGACATAAAGAGAGAGGAAGAAAGAAAGAAAACGAGCAGTTAGAAAGCCGAACTGCTGCATGTGGTTTAACTAAATGAGGGTAATTATCCCATTTGAATGGAGAGAGTCCAGTTAAGCCATGGATTATACACTAAACCCAGGTGAGTGACTGTCTGAATGACTCTACTTAAACTGTAAATTAAACCCACTAAGCAATTACAGTACAAAGACATCATCAATATTTAGTGTGTGTACTTAGCGAACAAAACTGCCCTCAGACGTGAACTGAATCAGACAAAACCTTCCTCTGGTGATATTCAGAGATATTTTGAATTGGGAAAAAACGTTTCATAAATGATATCAATGTCTGTAAAAACAAAGGTGTGTTTGCATGTGTCGGTTGCTTTCTTAATGATGTCAGTGAATGCGTTGAATATGAATGCACATATGAATGTGTGTGTGTGTGTGTGTGTGTGTGTGTGTGTGTGTGTGTGTGTGTAAACATTCTTTCAGCACTGCAACATCCTGAAATGATTTGAGTAAGAAGCAGATGTATGAGATTACATCCATAGGAGGAAGTTCCTCACTGCATTGAATACATTAATACATAAACCGGAGTGCCGTAAATCCCTCTCTGTCATGCAGAAAGCAGGCAGCGGAGACGAAATAGTGTCCAGCCCTCCTGCGGTAAGTCTATACAAGCTCAAACCTGCACAGCTCCATGAATAACAACATTACTCCAAACCACAGGCTTTTTCCCTCACTGTCTTTCTTCAAAAATATTCTGTTATTTTGTTTCTGACAGAGTAATGACTGTCATTCATCTCTACCAGCATATTGACATTTCTCTATTATAGGCAGGGCTGACTGTGCGGCAGCCCGATGACCAATGAAAATGAGCCAAATACAAGATTCTTTCATTTGTGAATGCCAGCATTAAACATTTGTAAAGTTTGAATACCATCTAGTGCACAACCTTAAAAAAAGTCAACATTTTTGTCAAGAGATGTGCTGTTTATAAAGCAAATGCTGTGCATTCAACCGATGCAGGACAGGCTTTAAGAGAGTAATGTAAATCCAATAGAAGCCTGTCAGCTGCATGTTATTTCTAGCAATATTTCACCTGTGCAATTCACTATATTATCATAGTTTCATGGGGGCCCAAATGTGACTATCAATAATAATTTAATAAATTATATATACACACTGTCGTTCAAAAGTTTGGGATCAGTACAATTTTTTTTAAGATTCTTATGCTCATCAAGGCTGCATTTGTTTGTTCAAAAATCTAGAAAAAACAGTAATACTGTGAAATATTAATTAAATATGAAATAATTGTTTTCTATGTGAATATATTTTAAAATGTAATTTATTTCTGTGATGCAAAGCTGAATTTTCAGCATCATTACTCCAGTCTTTAGTGTCACATCATCCTTCAGAAATCATTTTAATACGCTGAATTTATTATCAATGTTGGAAACAATTGTGCTGCTTAATATGGAACCTGTGATAGTTTTTTCAGCATTCTTTAATAAATTAAAGGTTAGAGAGAACGGCATTTATTTAAATGAGAAATCTTTATTTAAATTAGAAATCTTTTGTAGCAATATAAACTACCATTTAAAAGTTTGTGGTCAGTAATTTTTTATTCTTTCTTTTTTGAAAGAAATTAATACTTTTATTCACCAAGGATGTGTTAAATTAAAAAGTGAAACTTATATTATTAGAAAAATTTTATATTCTGAATAAATGCTGTTCTATGTTATTTTTTATTCATCAAAGAATCCTAAAAAAGAAAAAAAAAAGACAAAGAAAAATAATAATAATAAATCAGCATATTAGAATGATTTCTGAAGGATCATGTGGCACTGAAGACTGGAGTAATAGCTGATGAAAATTCAGCTTTGCATAACAGGAATAAATTATATTTTTAAATAAATTAAAATAGAAAATTATTTTAAACTGTAAAATATGTTAAAAATATTACTGTATTGAGCATAAGAGAATTCTTTAAAAAACATAAAAAATATTATGTATATATATATATATAATTTATTATACTACAGGGCCGTTGAATGCTTGAATCTGATTGGCTGACGAACGTTCTAGAGGTGTGCATTATTTTCAGGGAAACGCACGGCGAACGTAGTTCCAGGCAGCTTTTGACCGCAGTACATGTCTATATCACTTCGCCACACATTTCAGTTATTTCAAAGGTCCTTACAGCCCCAAATAGCAAAATAACCAAAAGCTACAGTGACACTGGCAAAACTAATACATACGGTAAACAACAGGATAAAAACGACAGATTATGTCCATGTTTTTTCCACAATATTATGTTTTATTATGTACGGAAAGCATAATAAAATTATCGCTCTCTCTCACAGACGCATCTCTGACGATAAACAACTTAAAAACGACATGACATTTCTCAGGCGAGGTAACAACGGCGTGGTCTTGAAGAAAATGAACTTAAAGTTTAACTGTCAGTAGAGACGATGTTGCCAGTCACCTTTGAGAGACACACAGACTTGAGAGAGGTAATTTACGATCTTAAACTCTCTCCCCCCTCTCTTGCCGTCCGTCTGCTTGTCTGTCGGTCTGTCTAAACTTCATTATTAACTGCATTAGTTTGCTATCAACGGCTCAAGCGTCGTTACTAGGTCTAAAATGACGTTTTGGAACTAGCAACGAAGCTGTTGGATGAGCTGCGTGAGAAATTAATCCTACTCACAATAGCGTTTTAAGGATAAAAACCGGACGAATGTCTTGAAATATATCATCTGATCGATGTCTTGAGGTGTGGTAACTGTAGTATAAGCGGAATAATTGACTTCGGGCCGTAGAATTCTGCCAAAATAATGCACAACCGAGGTGGAACAGCCACTCCGCTTCGCGTCGTGACCGCATCTCCACCTCGGGTGTGCATTATTTTGGCAGAATTCTACGGCCCGTCGTCAATTATTCCTTACTTAAATTATTATTGATAGTCACATTCAAACTCATAAAACTATGATAATATAGCGAATTGTACAGGTGAAATATTGCTAGAAATAACGTAGATGCCAGGCATATATATATATAATATATATATATATATATATATATATATATATATATGTATATATTGTCATAACTGACGGAAAAAAACGTCTTTTTTATACATAAGGTCAAATTTTGCGCTGCAAATATCAATCCTAGTTTTCCTTGTCTATAACTTGGCAAATGACCATGGAATAAGCGGGATAATCTATCCGCTTATTCCATTTATTAAACATTTAAAAAACATACAAATTATATATATATATAATTTGGATATAAGGGATATAAGGGATAATCAACGGTTTGCCGTGCATTAAAGGATTTAAAATGCACTTAGCCTCCACATCGTGCATTTAAAATCCTTTAATGCACGGCAAACCGTTGATTGATTATCCATTACATATATATATATATATATATATATATATATATATATATATGTGTGTATATAATTTGTATGTTTTTTAAATGTTTAATAAAGGTGCAAGAAATCAAACACAAAAATCTGAAAAGAAGGCAATATGAAGAAAAGAAAAGGAAGTGAGGCCAAGTATGGTGACCCATGCTCTGCATTTAACCCATCCAAGTGCACACACACAGTAGTGAACACACACACACGGAGCAGTGGGCTTTGAAAGTTATCACTTTGATGCACACATACTGTAAAACTGTACATGCAAATCAAATTTTATGCATTGTGTCAAACTCTCAAGCTGTGCAATAAATAAACACATAAATAAGTACAAATCTTGATTATAGCCTATTGGACAACCCATTATAAATAGGAGAGACAATGTAACATTGTTTTTCTCATTTAAATGTATTCATATTAAAATCATTAAAATTCATTTTTTAAGACATACTAAACCAGCCAGAGACAAAGTTCTTCTAATCAGAGAAATCCCACGAGTCACATGACAGCCGATCAAACACAATGGAACTAATTGGACAAACACAATGCAGCCAATCACAATCATCATACCTCGTAGCTGCTCTTTTAACACCACTGGAAAAATGAAGAAAATGTGAGTGGTGCTTGCTTGTGCAACATTTGCTGCCACAAAGCTAAAGTAGGGTGTCCTGGGTGGATGCCAGGCATTTGTTTACTGGCTAAAAAGGTGACCCCTAAATCTCTTTTAGTGGCTTTTTAGATTTTGAGCTGTGGTCATTTTTTGCAAAAACCATTCAGTCATTTAGAAAATTAAAAGCACACCTCATGTCCCTAACACAAAAATTGCAGATTTCAGATATTTCAGATAAGGGGTTTGCTCAAATTACTAACTCTGAGTCTGAGAGTTAAAAAGTCATGATTAAGAAGCAAAAATGCAATGAAATATTCCTACTGAGATGATTTGGCATGCATTATGCATGCAGGACCACAACACTCCGTCTCAGGTAAACACATTTTCAGGAATGTTTATTGATGTGTACATGCACACACACAAACACACACACACATCAACACGCTCGCTTTCTCTAGCTGTGTGACTGTCTCTTTCTCTCTCGTGCAGTGCTGGTCAGCAGCAGTCAGCACTGTCAAAATTGCCAAGAGATAAAGATTGAGGCTCTGCCTCTCTCTTTACAAGAAGTCCAGTGTCTGATTGAAAGCTGTCCCGTCCCATGAGGCTTTAAATAACACTTTTATAAAGTTCTGCGCTCCAGAGAGATAAGCCTCTGCAACACCAGTGCTATTTTTGAAGGACGGAGGTTATTTTTTGCATAAACAGGAAAATATAAACTATACATTTTCCATTTTCTCCAACAAAGCGGAATCAGGAGCGTAAAATAGGTTCGGTAAGAAAACAGTTTCTGACATAAACGACGAGGGAAAAAAACGCTTTACATTTTTTCAGTGTTATTATAAACCAATCTAATGCTCTTTTCAAACTTTGTTTCCTGCTGAATAAATTGTGGAATTGGTGAGTATATGCAGCTCAAATTTTGGATTGTTTCGTCGTCCTTCTCATTCCTTGTATTCAGCAAAGACTGCAAAGACACAAAACTCAGCACAACAAAGAGCGATAGAGACAGAGAAAAGACACTACAGAGAAAAATCATGTCAAACTATGCAAAGCCGAAATGACTCAATCTTCAAAATGATCGACTAGAATGAATCTTCATTTTTCTGTTGTCTTCTTCAGTTGTCACTTTCCTGGATGTTTGAGAGAACGGAACAAAGACCAACTTCGTGAAACAATCCCACTCAAGCCCACAATCTGTCCATCTCTGTCTTCTCTCACTCCGCTCGCCTGCCAATCAAAAGCGCTGATCATTATCGCCATGGAGACAGAAGGCTTGGTGACATCATCAAACGAGCTTTCAGAACAGCAGGTTATCAGAAAGTGACTCACTGACGGAAAGAGTTTTCTTCACTTCCAAAGTTAACTTAGCACTCTATAGAGTCAAGGTCAAGGGACGGTCTGGTTTTAAAATGGTATTATTCTTTCTCCTTATTAGTTTATCTAGTTCTCCCTCAGACAGAGCAAATCTTTCCAATTAGTGAGGCCAGTGGTCTGGAACAAAGAGACGCACAAAATGTCTTTACGGGATTAGCCACAGTGTTTTTCTCCCACCCTGGCTCTACTCTCATTAAAATGCATTGGAAATGCAGAAATGGTACACATCAGTGACACACACACAAACACACATTTACTTACACACATAGCTATATTAATGAGAATATACCATAGACATTTGTTATTTGTTATATTAACTAATCTTAACCTCATATCATAAATTAATTGTACTATGAATCACGGTATAAAACATTAAATGAGATATTTGGAAAAGAATTCTAAAGAAATCCTCACTGATTTCTAAATGCCAAACACTATTTATCTGGCACCATTCCACCAATTTTCACTGAGATTGCATGATGGTGGGCCGCTCTAAGGTGACTGAAATGGTCTAACAGCAGGTTGTCCAGATGAAGGCCAAAGGGATGACCCTTTCAGCCATTGCAAGAGAAATTTCTAGTTCCAAATCTGTGATTTCTTGAATATTGCAGGTTTACGATAACACTAATTCATTTAAGTCCATTAAAAAGGCTGGTCGTCCATGTAAGACAAAGGCATGAGAAGACTAACAAAGGATAATGCAGAGACTCTCAATAGGGAACTGGTTTAACACTGCAGCTGTAATTGCTTGCCAGTTTAGTGCTAAACAGGATAAGGATCTGTCTCTGTTTATGAGAAGTCGGACTGAAAGTGCACTCTGCAGTGACCAGGCCTCTCATGAGCAGAAAGAATAAAAAGGCTAAGCTCACCTTTGGTGAAGAACATGTTGTGTGGAGAAAGGACAACTGGTCCAAAGTTTGAGGCCAAGTGTGTAAAGAAGAAAGCTTTTCAGTGAAAGGTGGAGGAGGAGGTGTCATGGTTTATGGGATGTTTACAGATACATGTCAGGTGAATGTAAATGTTTGACAGAACTTCCTTCAGCGACATGCGGTTCCTTCACTGCAAGCATCTTCCAATCAGCCTGCAATTATCATGCTATTCAATGCTCACTTCACACTGCAAAACAGATAAAGCTGTTTATTTGAAGCTAAGAACACTAAAAAAATGAAAATCTCTGGAAAATCCTTGGGGACAAAGTTATGGCTAAGAAACCCACTATGGTTACCAAACTATGGAAGAGAGTGGAAGAAGAGTGGCTCAAGATCACACCAGCGCAATCTGCGAATCTAGTGATGTCCGGTCAGAGATGTACTGAAGTCATTCAAAGCTAGGAGCCTCTACACTTCCTATTAATTTCATTAATTCTAATCACTGTGTTTCCAAAATGAAGGTTTTTGTTGAAATTCTCAGGTTATATTTGCCTTACATGTTAGTAGAACAGTGGTTTACCAAACAGCATCTTCCTTCAAATTTTGAGCAATGAAGAATAACAACATTTCAGAAAAAAAAAATCAAGCATTTATAGATTGTTCTCTAAATTTATGAAGACGTCCCTAAGTTAAAGTTGACTTCTCTCATCTGGGGATAAAAATATGAAGAGTTCAGATGCAAAAGCCTCAAAGTACACCTGACCTTTTTCTTTAAAATTAGCATTTCTTTCTGGCTACTTTGTACAGGTTTCTGTTCAACTACTGGTACTTCTGAATGCATTGGAAATCTTCATATATAAAATAAAAAAAATATAAGAATAAATATATTAATAGAGTAACTAAACACACCCACACACACACAAAGCAATCAATACTCTGCCAGGACACATTAAAGGGGTCATCAAATGCCCATTTTCCACAAGTTGATATGATTCTTAGGGTCTTAATAAAAAGTCTATAACATGCTTTGGTTAAAATGTCTCAACGGTGGTGTAAAAAACCCTTATACTCACTTCTGCTGTAAGTGAAGCTGGATCACGAATGAATCGAGCGAACATAGACACATTTATGTAGATCGGGAGGCGCATTCCTTTCACAAACAAAAGTTTGTTTTGAACACTGCGTCTTCAGCAGCTCAGATGTCCGTAGTAAATGGTGACTACTATGTTCATTATTACATCCAATAACAGAACACCTCAATCGCTTAGGAGCTATTCTTGTCATTCATCGAAACAATGGCGATTGGACTGTTACAGCTCATTCAAGGCAGGTCTAAGGTAAGATGGCCGTGTCAATCAATCTATCATGGGAGCTTAATTTGAAAAAGGGAAAATTATTTTTACAGATGAAATAAAACCACTGGGTGGTTATAGGGTGTTTGTGTACACACATTTATGTTTAAACAACATGTAAAAGTGAGCTGTGCATCCGATGACCCCTTTAATAATTTCTAAAAAGATTTTTTTTTTTATCATCGCTCTGGTTGAGTAAATATTTAAAAATGCATGTTAAATATATATAAATGTTAAAAGTTTAAAGTCTGACTGCTAAATCTAAATGCAAGTCTAAAGCTAAATATTTAGCAAATATGCAAATGTATGATGCCTCCAGGTAACATCAACCAGTGGCGCACAAAGTTGGACTAATATGCTGAACTAATGCTAGAGACAGCAGCAGAGGCATCAAGCATTAGACTCACTAGCAAAATGTCGACTCCAAGCGAAATATCTTCAGTGAGCTGTGAAACGGCACACTGCAGCTATTAGGAATTCACATCTGAGTTTTTATGCATTTCTTTTGACCTGTTGCACACTCAATGGCTTACTTTCTCTTAAAGAGATAGTTCACCCAAAAATTTTGATTCAATGTTTATCTGCTTACCCCCAGGGCATCTAAGATGTAGGTGACTTTGTTTCTTCAGTAGAACACAAACAAAGATTTTTAATCTTTTTTTGAAAAGATTCAAACCGTTGCAGTCTGTCAGTCATATAATGGCAGTCAATGGGACCCACGGCTTTGAGAGTCAAAAAAACATACACAGACAAAACCAAATCAAACTCTGCGGCTTGTGACGATACATTGAGGTCTTAACACACGAAACAATTGATCTGTGCAAGAAACTGAACAGTATTTATATCATTTTTTACCTCTGATACACCACAATGTCCAACTGTCCTGAGCACGTTCACAAGTTGACAGACTGCAACGGTTTGAGTTAAAAATCTTTGTTTGTGTTCTACTGATGAAACAAAGCCACCTACATCTTGGATGCTCAGGGGGTAAGCAGATAAACATCCAATTTTCATTTTGGGGTGAACTATCCCTTTAAACGGATAACCTGAAATCATTTACTCAACCTTGTGTCGTTCTAAACCAGTGTAACTTTCTTTCTATTTCTTCTGCAGGAGAAAATGTCGGTAGGTTTCAATGTTGTTTTGTCAAATATTTTCCAAAATATCTTCTTTTTATTCCACAAAAGCAAGAATCAAGGTTTGGAATGACATGAGGTTGACAAAATGCTCATTTTGTGTGAACTAACCTGTTAAGCTGTCAATGGAGCTCAACTTGATTAAACCCAGAACATCCCTTTAAGCTGCAAATTTAATATTTATCTGCTATTAAAAGCCAAATCAGGAAAAATCAGCACCTAATTTGCATATGACATGCTGTCTTACACTGAGAAGACTTTATAATGCTCTCTCAAAGCCATGAAGCAAGATGACAGAGCCTAAAAGAGAAGAAGTATTGAGTGACAGCATTCGTGGTCTTGATCAGACTGAACTGGTTTAGTTTTTCTCTGCGGGATTGGGCAAACTTGGTTTAGCACTCAACCACAGACACATGAACTGCCAAAGTCCTCTCTCTCTGTCTTGATCTATCTCTCTGTGTCTTGCTCTCTCTCTCCCTCTTATTCCTTCTGTCTGCCACTTGATGTCATCCACAACCATGACCTCTGCTGTTTCCATGGAGATGTGAGACTGGTGCCATACTCGCTCTTTTAATAATTAACATGTCTGGAGAACGGAGCTGTTCCAGAGGAGCTGTTCAGGTATATTGCTGTGTCTCAAAGATACCGCAGGTCCTCCACATTTCACTCCGCCTGCTCATCCCTCACACAAACACCCACCATCTGGCCGAAAGAGACCTCAACAATGTTTCAATGGTCCTCGTAAAGTAATGTGGCGGTATGGCATGGTGCTTGTATCAGATGGAAATGCCATGGCACTGAATGATAACATATTCAAGTGGCTTAGAATCTGCAACTCTGCTTAAAGGGATAGTTCACCCAAAAATGAAATAACCTCATGATTGAGTCACCATCAAGACGAATACAATTGGAGTTATATTAAAAAATGTCTTGGCTCTTCTAAGCTTCGTAAATGGCTGTTGAAAGAGGAAGTCTCCTCTTGGCTTATATCGAAATCCTCTGACATTTTTCTTTACAAATCATCCTTTTGTACTTCTAATACATGACCAATGTTTTGTTTTTCTCTCTCCTCTGCGCTTTTGCATTCATCACTTCTTCTTTCAGACGAATACAATTGGATACGTGTTACTTCAGAATAAACAAGAGTGAGTTAGTGAGGGAAGAAACAAAGGAAGAGCTTCAAACTCCAAAAATCTAAGGCTTTAGTGTTTTTGTTACAGTCCTAAGGAAAACTAAGGATCTATCCATCAAGAGGACATCAGAGAGAGGGAAAGTCAGAGACGGAGCTAGCAGGAGAAACACAGAATGAGAAAGACAGGTATTTAAAGCGAGCGAGACAAGGAGGATCGAGGGCAAGTGATCAATGTGTGCTGCCAACCTCTTCAGCCCTGATAGGATCTGTCTGTGAGCTGTACACATTAATTTGCAAGAGAAATCAGACTTGAAACAAGAGCTGCATACATCTGAGTAAATGCACAATGTATAATATATTCATGTTAAGCACGTTGGCAATGGTCTTAGATCAGATACGTGTATTTATGTATGTATGTGTCTTTGTCACAAGTGTGTAAAAGTCAGACTGCCACTTAGTGTGTAGCTGTCACAGTGTTGAATGGGCATATTGTGAAAAAGAAGTGAAGAGTAGGTCAGTCACAGACAAGACTGAAATCAATTCTCATTTAGGACTGTAGACACACACACACGTCCTTGAGATAAGACGAAAGAGTGCTGCTGAGTGAAAAAGTGCTCTCTCACTATAAGCAAACTCACTTTTCTGTGTAATGTAATGAGTACTGTATAGAGTTATTTATCACACAAACAAGATTGCTGCTCTTCTGAATATCACTTGGCTGCAGCTGACTCTGACAGCTGATATTCAGACCAACAGCTGGATTGCATGTGTGATATTGCTTTTATAAAACCAACCTGATCTCATGACGAAAACACAACTGTGGGAACTTTTTTGCAAGACGCGAAATGCATACCGCCATGTACGTTTCATGACATATTTGATGTGATATGTCAACTGAGTGGCGCTAAAAGAGTGTTTGTTTTTTTCTCTGGAACAGATGAACGTACATATGGTAGGTTTTATGTGACGTTGGTTTACCGCAGTACTTGAAATGTCTGTTTATGGCGCTATAAGTCTAATGCTCTGTGATGTTTTAAAAATAACATACCATCTGCACTACACCTAAACCTACCCAATAGTATGAATAAAAGCAAGTGTGACATAAAAACGCAATTGCAAGCATGTCGTTTTAGCTTGTTTTTCGATCTCTCATCTTTCAGCTCTTTCATTGTGAGTCATGTTTTTCACAGGATTTGTACCCAAGGATTCCACATCCTAAGTCCAACTCTGTGCTGGCTGAGCTACCGAGAAAGCTTGCTATGTTTGGAAAGCAAAACATATAAAGCTGTATTCATAACTGTGTACAAAAATGATTACAAGTGCTATTTTGTGTCTTGGGGAAAAGTTACCACAGGTACGTTTTCGTCATGAGATCAGGAAGTACAAAAAAGTTCAATAAACAAGAAGTTAATATTCTGTAACTTACATTTCAGATATACTTGTTTTTTTTTTTGACAGAAATGTGACCCTGGACCAGAAAACCAGTCTTAAGTAGCACGGGTATATTTGCATCAATAGCCAAAAATACATTGTGTGGGTCAAAATTATCGATTTTTCTTTTAATGCCAAAAATCATTAGGATATTAAGTAAAGATCATGTTCCATGAAGATGTTTTGTTAATTTCCGACCATAAATATATAAAAACTTGATTTTTGATTAGTAATATGCATTGCTAAGAACTTATTTGTTCAACTTTAAAGGCGATTTTCTCAATATTTAAATTTTCAGATTCAGATTCCAGATTTTCAAATAGTAGTATCTTAGCCAAGTATTGTCTTATCCTAACAAACCATACATCTGTTGGATATTTATTCAGCTTTCAGATTATGTATAAACTAAATTTTGGTTGGGTGAATCATTCAGTGACTCATTCACACAAACAGTTGTTTCGTTACTGAATGAACCAGTCTGTTAGAATGAATTATAAAGACTCACTGACTTTTTCACAGGATTCATACCCAAGGATTCCACATCTTAAATCCAATTCCGATATACTGATATACTGAGCGATCTTGTTACATCCAGAAAGAGAAACATATGAAGCTGTAATCATAATTGTATACAAAAAATGATTACAAGTGCTCACTGTTTTACTGCTTCTAGTGTTCATTTCTGTTGGAAACTGCAGAGATATGTACTACCTGGTACGTATTTCGCGAAAAAGTTCCCACAGGTACATTTTCATCATGAGATCAGGTAGTATAAAACAGTTTGATAAACAAGAAGTTAATATTCTGTAACTTACATTTCAGATATACTTGTTAGTTGTTGTTTTTTTTATGTGTGACCCTGGATCACAAAACCAATTTTGGAAAATTGACCCTTATGACTGGTTTTGTGGTCCAGGGTCACACATAGTTCCAAATAAAGTCAAAGCACAATCAATTGTTGTGTCTTTGTATGGAGGTATTACTTATTATCACAATAACTGAGCAATAACTGAGTGTGTAACACGTAAGTGTAAAATAAAATTAAGTATATTCTATATGGTGTTTCGTTGGTCAGTGTTTTTTAATTTCACTGACTTGGTTGGGTGAATCATTCAATGACTCATTCACACAAACAGTTGTTTTGTTACTGAATGAACCAGTCTGTTGGAATGAATCATAAAGACTCACTGAGTTTTTCACAAGATTCATACCCAAGGATTCCACATCCTAAATCCAATGATTACAAGTGTTTTATTGCCTCTAGTGTGCATTTCTGTTGAAAACTGCAGTGATATGTACTACCTAGTACGTATTTCGCATTTTGCGAAAAAGTTCCCACAGGTCTGTTTCGTCATAAGATCAGGTTGTCTAAAACAGTTTGATAAACAAGAAGTTAATATTCTGTAACTTACAATTTAGATATTGCTGGTTAGTTTTTCTGTTTTTGCTCCAACGACAGAAATAGTTCCAAATAAAGTCATAGCACAATTAACCGTTGCGTCTTTGTATGTAGGTATTACATATTATCACAATGACTGAGCAATAGCTAAGTGTGTAACACTTAAGTTTAAAATAAAATAATAAAAAATTAAAGTATGATCTATATGGTGTTTCGTTGGTCAGTGTTTTTTAATTATATTGTTATGATTGGTTTAATCATTCAATGACTCATTCACACAGACAGTCAGTTTGTTTGAATGAATCATATGAGTGAATCATTGATTCACTCACTTATAAAAACTCACTTATCACTACTTTAAATGCTAATATGGTGTCAACTTTTTCTCCTCACTGTTTAATGTCAGGGTAATATAACACAAAGTATCATCATATAAATATATGTTAAATGAAATATTTAAAATGTTAATTATTGCAGAAATGTGACATTAGTCAGTGAAAAAGGTTAATATCAGTGTATTCTTAGATCACCGATTAGCCAATCAAATTCAAGGACCGGTTCTAGCAATTAATGAGTGTATAATGAATGTCATTACAAGGTTTTTCTATGCATCAACCTTCTTTTGCATTTGCCTAAACACTTAGCCCTGACTTTTTCCTTTTACTCTTTTTTTTCTCTAAAGCTTACTTTAAAGTTTTTCTGTTGGTACAGCAGTGTAAGCAGAGCTCAGTGGGCCTTTCTAATTTCCTTATTTATGGGAGCCAGACAGAAGTCTTGCACAGGGGATTGTGGGACTGACAGTGAAGCAGAATAAGTGATAAAATGAAAAAGTTAGCATTTTTTCCAATCTATAATCACACAAATATAATGAGTTTCGCTGACTGTTAAATGAATCAGCTTGCTGTATATACAGACAAACCCCTAAAATGGCTTTAGTGCAGGTACTATTTCCAAAAGGAGACAGCTAGAAACACTGTCTCAGTCTCTAATGAATACGAGGAATAAAAATGTCCTGGTCGAGCGTGACGGGCATTCTTGAGGTCCATAGCATGCTGATAAGGAAAACATGCTGACAGAAGGGAAAATAAACACAAGTAACAATGGACAGGATGACAAGTGAATAAGCAAGACAGCAGGCAGACATTTAGAGAAAGAGACAGATGGAAAATCAGAGGGACAGGTGGCCAGTACAAACAATGACACATACTACAGCACATGTGTCCTATGGACTGACAGTAATATCACAATCACTCAATCCAACCATAAAAGACCTAAACATGACTAGGTCTACTAACTAAAACAGAGCATTCATTGTCATTTTATTTGGTACACTTACTGTATAAAGTACAGTATCAGCAAAATTATAGATAAAAATAATGTTTTCTTAAAGGAGAAGTTCACTTCCAGAACAAAGATTTACAGATAATGTACTCACCCCCTTGTCATCCAAGATTTTCATGTCTTTCTTTCTTCAGTTGTAAAGTTATGATTTGTTTTGAGGAAAACACTTCAGGATTTTTGTCCATATAGTGGACTTCTATGGTGCCCCGAGTGAGAACTTCCAAAATGCAGTTTAAATGCGACTTCAAAGTATATAAATTGTAAAAAAAAATAAAATAAATAAATAACCAATCGTTTTGCTAGATAAGACTCTTCTTCCTAGGCTGGGATTGTTTACAACCGCATTTGGGATCGTTTGAAGCCACATTTGAACTGCATTTTGAAAGTTCAAGCTCGGGGCACCATAGAAGTCCATTATATGGAGAAAATTCCTGAAATGTTTTCCCCCCAAAAATATAATTTCCTTACGACTGAAGAAAGAAAGACATGAACATCTTGGATGACAAGAGGGTAAGTACATTATCTGTACATTTTTGTTCTGGAAGCGAACTACTCTTTTAACCAACATTTAGCAAGTCAACCACTGCTAGCTGATTAGCCTGCTAGCTTAGCCTACACCTTTACGTAAATGTCAAGAATAAAAGAAAATCCCATCAAAATAAAACACTGCTAGTCCTGAAGCTCATCTATTCTATAGCTAAGCTCAGTCAAGACTTTAGCTGTAATCCAGCATTTCACATGATTTCTCTTACTTATCACTTTACTGCTTTCTTGATCTTCAAGTATATGCCAGTTTTACTGGCAGATTGCTGTGATCCCCTTTTCCCCACAATTCAGTGTCTTACAGCCTCCAGAGGCCAATGACAAACTACTGATTTCCTGAAACCAGACATGTTGTCAGAATGACTCTAAACAAATTAATTACCCATTACCAAAACTCTGAATCTTAGGAACTCGCCTCAGATAATGAACAAAATGAAACAAAGAACAGATTTAATTAAGAAAATGTGAGTAGAGCTAGTCAAGACTCAATGCCACAGTAATAGGATCTTCACCATGTCCTAACCAGATGCGATGTGATGCGATGTTGCGACAAAAGGGTCTCTTTTCCATGTTAATCCATTGTAATTTCTGTCCTAACCATTCTGTTTTTGTAACGATTTATTTGACTGCAGTGCCAGCATTGTGATTATCTCAGAGACTTTTTTGTAGTTATACTTGCATAACTTTAATAGCCATAATTAACAGGGTGATAAATCATTTACCTCAGATCTTGAAAATCTTCAAACTAATATGTTCAAACTGTAAACCCAGTGTAAACCGACAAGTCTATTTATTTAGTGTTTGCTAGTGAGTTCTTTATGGTTAATGGGTGGTCTTTACAATGGCCTCTAGAAATGATTTGCATTTCTTCTACAAAGATACAAAGTAAAATTAAAGGGATGGGAAAATTATAATTACCAATGATTTACTTATCCTCAAGCTGTCCTAGGTGTATAGACCAATTTGGAGTAGACGTCACAGTTACTACACTTGCAGCTGTGCGCACATAGTGGTTGCAGAAAAACACTGGTAGTGGAGATAAACCGGTAAAATCCATTGAATAAAAGAAAAATATCGATTTTTATGCCTTTTGATGTCAAAAATCAGAATGCAAATCATTTTTATAGAATACTGTCACCAAAGAGGCGTTTAAACGGACATACTATGGATAAAAACTGCTATGATTACTCTTTAAAGCATACATTTGATTTAAACAACAGGTCAACATAATATTCACATATGCTGTTCATAGGGGGCGTATTGTATTAGCCCTACAGTTACAGCATGAAATATTACTTAAACCTATTACTATTAACATTTTTACATAATATTTATTTTATGTCACAAATCTGATTTTTTTCCCTTGCAAATACAAGTTTATGTCTCCTAATTCAGTCTTTATAACTCTAACTAACTCAAAAATAGTGAGTTTGTCAATTCTGAGGGAAAAAAGCCAGATATGGGATATAAACTCCTATTCTGAGCCGAGGAAAAAAAAAAAAGAATGACGAGATGTTTTTTCTTATTAGAATTGTGAGATATAATCTTAGAAATGCGAGAATAAATACCTCTTTTTTATTCTTTTATTCTTTTTATTCCAAAAAAACGTCATCCATGTTTCGGATCTATCCCACTTAATGTCAATTTTATTGAATAACACTGGTTGACAACCTCTTGTAAAATGCAGAGAACATTTTGAAAATTACATCTAATTGATATGATCTATAATCTTTTTAAATCCAACTATTTTGTACCGTGTAATTCTCTAGCCGTAAAGGCTATCTCTTCCGGGTTTTCTGCAACCACGATGCGCACACAGCCCGAATGTTTACAAACCTATAATCGGTCTATATGACTTTATTTTTTTAGATGAATACAATCACAGTTATATTAAAAAAATGTCCTGGCTCTTCCAAGCTTTATAATGGCAGTGAATGGGTGTTGAGATTCTGAAGCAAAATAAAGTGCATCCATCCATCATAAAAAGTACTCCACACAGATCCTTTAGGTTAATAAAGGCCTTCTGAAGTGAATCAATGCGTTTGTGTAAGAAAAATATCCATATTTAAAACTTTGTCCCTCTAACTGTCATACGCACTTTCACAAGAGAGTGGCGTTCCAGCGGATGATGTAGGACATAAATGCGAAAACCCAGAGGAGGGAGCAAAACAAAACACCAGTCACAAATTAGAAGTACAAAATGAGGATTTGTAAAGAAAAATGTTGAAGGATTTTGATCCTCCTTTTGATTTGATTTTCCTTTGCTGTAAACAAGACTTGGTTCTCGTGAGACTAGCAAATTCTCAATAGAGCTTATGCTACACCTACGTTCCACATCATCCGCTGAAACGCCATGCTTATGAATCCATTACAGTTTATAAAGTTTTAAATATGGATATTTTTCTTAATCAACCACATCAATTCATTTTAGAAGGTCTTTGTCAACTCCCTGGAGCCACGTGGAACACTTTTTATGATCGATGGATGCACTTTATTTTACTTTAAAATCTCAACACCCATTCACTGCCATTATAAAGCTTGGAAGAGCCAGGACATTTTTTAATATAACTCAACCTGAAAGAAGAAAGTCATATACACCTAGGATGGCTTGAGTGTGAGTAAATCATGTGGTAATTTTCGTTTTTGGGTGAACTATCCCTTTAAAAGAAAGGAAATCAGGAAACTGTACTGTAAATGATATGACTTACATGTCCCTCTTATGGAAAATGATGTTATATGCATTACATCATCTCTCAATTGATCAGTTGTGTAAAAAAGGTGTCTTAAAGTAAATCATGAGCAGTCAGGCAGGCAGGCAAGATAAAAAAGCAAAATGTCTAAACCTAACCATCAGTTTAGGTGCAAGATATGGATTAGAGATTATTATGTCACCCATCATGCAACACATGATAATGCTGCTTTGTATCATGGTTAGAAAATGAGCGAGACTTTGTGTGTGTGTGGGTGGGTAGATGGATGGCTCTCATAGCAAGCCTTCTGGACTGGATGGATAAAGCCATACAAAGTTTAACACCCCTGCATGTGGTGTGCGCTCTGTGTGTGCATGTGTGTGCTGACATGATAAAGGGTTCACTCTGAGGCTGCCATGGATACAGAAATCTCTGGCTGGCCGTATGGCAGCTCTGATCCCCAGGATGAGTAAATACGTGCATCAAAGTAGCCTACAAATCACACTGGTCAGCTTTCCATGCTTTAGTGCTTGTATGTGTGTGTTCTTAGAGACTGTGTGTATGCACTTAATTTTCAAGGTGTTTAAAAAAATAAATAAATAGTGGAGAAAAAGTTACAAAATTTATTAATTTTCTTAAGTTGGGATAGATGGGAGCATTATTATTTAATCAGCATGGACTGTTGTATTAACTCAGTGCGCACGTGTTGACGCAGGTATACTGAGGTGTTGCATTTACGTGTATGCATCTATAAATAGTTCTTCCTCCAGTGCCACTCAGTATGAATCAGCTGTCTCTCCTGAAGCTGCTGGCCCATTTGCCCAGTCAACCACAGTGTGACTTCCTCTACGACACACACGCAGGTTTAGAGGTACGTGTTTGCATACACATACCTTTGTATTCACGCACACACATGCACACACTCAAGTATAGATGTATAGTTAGCCGTTAGCATCCCCCTTGGCTTCATTACTCTTTGTGTGAGTGCCCTTCACCTCTCTGGTGATCCTCTGAAATCCCTGTCAACACTCAGAAAACTGAAGCACCTAGTGCACCTCTTTTTATTGATAAAAGCTACTACAAGCTTACATGCATCAAATGGTCATTATTTTACCAAAATAAGAGAGATCATACAAAGTGCATGTTACTTTTTTATTGAGTACTGACCTGAATAAGATATTTAACATAAAAGATGCTCACATATAATCCACAAGAGAAAAATTATAGTTACATTTATAAAAATTACAGTTGATTCTTAATACTGTGTTGTTACCTGAATGATCCACAGCTGTTTTATTTTTTGTTTAGTGATCGTTGTTCATGAATCCCTTGTTTGTCCTGAACAGTTAAACTGCTCGCTGTTCTTCTGAAAAGTCCTTCAGGTCTGCCAGATTCTTTGGTTATTCATCATTTTTGTGTATTTGAACCCTTTCCAACAATGACTGTATGATTTTGAGATCCATCTTTTCACACTGAGGACAACTGAGGGACTCATATGCAACTATTACAGAAGGTTCAAACACTCACTGATGCTTCAGAAGGAAAAAATATACATTAAGAGCCAGGGGTGAAAACTTTTGAAAGATTTAAAATGTGGACATTGTTCTTATTTTGCCTAAAATTATTGTTGTTGTTTTTTTTTCATTTAGTGCTGCCCTCTAGAAGCTACAGAAGATACTTACATGTTTCCCAGAAGACAAAATAAATATATATATATATATATATATATATATATATATATATATATATATATATAAAAATCAGTGAGTGTTTGAACCTTCTGTAATAGTTAGTTGTTCTCAGTGTGAAAAGATAAATCTCAAAATCATACAGTCATTGTTGGAAAGGGTTTAAATGAACAAAAATGCAGAAAAACCAAAGAATTTGTGGGACCTGAAGGATTTTTCTGAAGAACAGCGGGCAGTTTAACTGTTCAGGACAAACAAAAGACTCTCACTAAACAAAAAATTGTTTTGGATCATTCAGGTAACAACACATTATTAAGAATCAAGTGTATGTAAACTTTTGAACAAGGTCATTTTTATAAATTCAACTATTATTTTCTCTAGTGGACTATATGTGAACGTCTTTTAGGTGAAATATCTTATTCAGGTCAGTAGCTACTAAATAAAAAATAACAAGCATTTTATATGATCCTTCTTATTTTTGTAAAATAATCACCATTTTGCAGATTCTGCAGCGTATGTAAACTTTTGACTTCAGTCTCAATGGTACTTATGTCTACTAACATATGGCAACATATACAGCACTCACTCCTAACATTAGGATCATCCAGAGCCACAACATAAACAAACTGACATGGATCCATCAATCACCTCTGCACAATTAATTGTGAACCATACCATCTGTTTCCTGAGACCTGTGTATTGTAATCAAAAAGAACAAAACAACTATGTGAACCTTTTATATTAAGATGAAGAGCAGGTGTAGATGCATAGCAGAGAAGAATATTTATTGACTTAGCACATGAGCTTTCGATGCTAACTGGATGAATAGAGCAAACACTATCTTAGCAAACTGATTCACTGAATGAGTATAACTTAATAGCTGCAATACATTCATAGTGCTGTCGTTTAGCTTCTCCAGTACTGAAATATGTGGAGTGTATTGCATGGAAATGGCTTGAAAGCTTAGACTGATTGTAAGTGAAAAATATTGTCTCTGTACTGAAGTAAAGCCAAATCTTTCCCTTTTTACTCTTCGGAGCTGAGGCTAGAGTATATCGCCATCGATCAGCACAATTATTCACCTGAGCGCTATTAGAGCCCAGGAAATGAGGCTGTCTATGGCAGTGTCTGGTTTCACAGGTCCATTCGTTTCAGTTAGGAGCCGAGAGACAGCAGGCACCTCTCCTTACCACTGAGATCTTACTAAAGATGAATTTCTGTGGCTTGATTTGAGTCTCTGAGTGAGATTTAGATATAGAATACGTTAAAGTGGAAATTCTGTCAGCATTTACTCATCGTCACGTCATTTCAAACCTGTAAGCTTTCTTTTGTGGAGCACAAAGTTAGACATTTTGAAGAACATACTAGTAGCTACTTTCCATCCAGTATACAATGAATAGGGACTGGAGATTTTAAACTTTAAAAATAATAGCTTGTTGTCATTTAAATTAATGAAATTTCAGATGTTGAGTAACTCCCTGCTGAAAAAACAGCTAAAACCAGCCTAGGCTGGTTGGTTGGTCTTAGCTGGTTTAAGCTGGTGGTCTCCCCAGGAAAGTGGCCAAAACCCCTCCAAAACCAGCCTGCTTACCAGCTATGACCAGCTAAAACCAGCCAACCAGCCTTGGCTGGTTTTTGCTGTTTTTTTTTCACCATGGCAGTGATCTGTGACTAGTTTATTAAAGGGATAGTTCACCCAAAAATGACAATTACGCCATGATTTACTCACCCTCAAGCTATCCTAGGTGTATATGACTTGCTTCTTTCAGGTGAATACAATCTGAGTTATATTAAAAAATGTCCTGGCTTTTCCAAGTTTTATAATGGCAGTGAATGGCTGTTGAGATTTTGAAGTCCAATAAAGTGCATTCATCCATCATAAAAAGTACTCCAGACTTTGTCATGTTGGAGCCTCTGAGCCCTGAACCCTACTTTCATTACACTACCTTTAATTACAATACATTTACCTATTCCACAGAAGAAAGTAAGTCATACAGGTCATAAATCTATTAGTAATAATTAGTAATAATACAGTATATGTGTAATTCTAATGATATAAAAAGGCATTATTCATACAAAAGTCATCTCCACAGAGAGGAAACTGTTTATCCCCCATTGGGTGGAATATTAGCTGCATAAATGATATGTGGAACACAATTAAACCAATATAAGCCACATGCGAGGTGTGCGAGGGCAAGAAACGAACCCTAATAGCTCATATTTACAGAGAGACAGTGGGAGAAATGTTTGCTCTAATGATGTCCATCGTGCAGTGTTATTCTTGGATATTAGTTACATCTCTGAAATGATTTGTTGTTGCAAAATGGCGCAATGTGCATATTATTTATTGTCCATTTAAATTGCGGCGCTGTTAGAGAGAGTGGGGTGTTGTGCTGAAGTAATTGACTCATCATGAAGAGCTATTTGTGCTTTCAGACACATCTTGGGAGCTGGGTGAAATAATTACCGGGGGAAACAAAACATGGCGATCACTTCTCTGATTTATGATATATCATTATTGAGTTAATAGAGCAGAACAATATCAACAAGCTGGTACAGGGCCTACAGAGCAGACATTAGGAAAGTATGTGTTTGTGTTTGAACTAAGTACTAGAGGGGCTTCAAATTAGCTGGTAAATGAAACACATGGCTGAATGCCATTAGCTCATCTGTGTTGAGGCAGGAGAGGGAAACTTTATGTTTGCACTTTCCTCCTGTTAATCACAGGGTCCGCTGGCATTTACGCCAATGTCTATACTTTTCAATTCCTTAACAACTTTGATTAGAATTTGTTATCTGGTGTCAGAGAATATATTTATAAAGGGTACTTGATAGTATATGAGAATCCTCATTAGCTACAGAGTGTCAGATTGTGTCAAATTGGTTAAATATAGATACATACAGTACACATTTGTGTCCTTCTTCATCCACTTTTGGACTATGAACATACTGCATGTTAATTAGATGTTAATGAAACACTCTGTCTGTTATAGTGAAGTGTAATGGTTAGCAATCTTGTGTATGAATTTGTGTCAGTTTGTCTATAAGAGAAAGAAAGTTATGAGAGCAGCAAATTGCACACAGTATCTCAACATTAGATCACAGCTATACATCATTTTCGAGAAACTATACTGCTGAGAGTAGATTACACATACTTACACTGTCTTAAAACAGTTTGTATAGATTCTAGCAGTAGCATTATAAGTTAGGCTTGTATAGCTGTTATGAACAAACTCCTTGACCCTAGGATTTTAAGTTTGCATTGTTTGTGCTACAGACATTAACGATACCTCAAATCATGTGGCTTGTTGAGAAGTGTGCTGTTAGTTTTCTCAGTAATCAGACTTGCAATTTTCACCTGGTGGATGATAAAAAGGCAACAAAACAAAATAGACGTACAGTGAAGGAAGTGCCTGAGTTCTTGGGAATGAGCTCTTTCGATTTAGGCCAGTAAGAAATGACCTGGCAACCACACAGAAAAGGTCTCATACAGACAGACTTTTAAACAAATGGCAAAAGGTCTGGCCCATATTGCTGCTCATTCAATGTAAAGTTCCCCTCTCTCCTCTACAATCTCCTCTTGTCTCTCCTCAGACTTTCAAATAATAATAAAAGGCAGAAAAGAAAGAAAGAGAAAGCGAGAAAAAAGAAAAATAATCAATCAATCAATCAATCAATCAATCAATCAATCAATCAAAAAAATAAATAAACAAACAACAACAAAAATACAAATAAAATAAAATACTACTAAAAAAAACTGCTCAAAAAATGAGCAAGCAATTAAACAATCAAAGAAAACACTAACTCAAACAAACAAAAGGAAAGAAACAAACAATCAAACTAAAACAAAAAAGAAAAACAATTAAACACCTGAGGAAAGAAAGAAAGTCAATTAAAATAAAATGAAAGAAAGAAATAAACAAGCAACGAAATTAAACAAACAAAAACAAACAAAAACAAACAATCAAAGGAAAACAAACAAGAAAAACAATCAAACACCCGAGGAGGGAAAGAAAGAAAGAAAGAAAGAAAGAAAGAAAGAAAGAAAGAAAGAAAGAAAGAAAGACAATCAATCAAAATAAAATTTAATAAATAAATAAACAAGCAAAGGAATGAAACAAACAAACAAAAAATGAACAAATAAACTAAAAAACTAAAAAACAAAAAACAAACAAACAAAAAAACTACCTGTAAATAAAACTACTCAAAGAAAGAAATATCAAGCAATTAAACAATCAAACACAAAACTAACTCAAACAAACAAACAAACAAACAAACAAACAAACAAACAAACAGTCAAACAAAACAAACAAAATAAAGCAAGAAAGAAACACAATCAATCAATCAATCAAAATAAAATGAAAGAAAAATAAACAAGCAAAGAAAGTAAACAAAGAAACAACAACAAAAAAAGAAAGAAAAAAGAAAGAACAAACAAACAAACTACTTGTAAACAAAACTACTCAAAGAAAGAAATAACCTAGCAATTAAACAAACAAAAAACAAAAACGTAAACAAACAAACAAGAAAAAGAATCAAACACTCAAGGAAAGAAAAAAAAGAAAGAAAGAAATATTTTGACCAATCACAGTTTATTTTGTGTTGCATTATTGGAGTAGGTTTATTTAAAAGAATTTATTCTACAGTAATAATGGTAGTTTTCATACACGATCTGAAAATAATTCACTATTAAGTACAGTACATAAGTACAGTACATGAAATAACTAGAGGCTATTTAAAGGGGTCATCGGATGCCCATTTTACACAAGCTGATATGATTCTTTCGGGTCTTTAATGAAAAGTCTAAAACATACTTTGATTAAAATTTCTCAATGGTAGTGTAAAACAACACTCTTTTTACCTTGTCAAAATCATCTCTGTTCAGAGTGAGCCGTTTTGTTGCATGTTTCTTTAAATGCTAACGATCTCTGCTCACCCTGCCCCTCTCTGCTGTGGGATGGTGAGAAGACTGTAAACCTTAGCCGCATTTAGCCGCAAAACTTGGGAAAGGCGAGCATTATTAGGAAAGCCAATTTGCAAATATTCATAAAAAAAATCTTATATTCACTTCTGCTGTATGTGAAGCTGGATCACGAATGATTTGCGCGAACATAGACACATTTATACATTCCTTTCAAAAACTAAAGTAAGGTCAATCCTCTGCGTCTTTAATAAATGACCACTGGTATGGTCATTATTACATCCAGCAACAAAGCACCTCAATTGCTCAATCGAAGACATTCTTGTCTATATCCCTGCTCCGGCGCCGAAACAATGGCTCAGCGCACTCAGGGCGGGTCTAAGGTAAGGCGGTCATGTCAATCAACTATCATGGGAGCGGTCTTGGTCGGTGTGACGTCACACAGACAAGAAGCTGAGAATGTCTTGATTTGGAAAAGAGGTTATGATTTATATGGATTTTTAAAAAAGCACTGGGTGGATTTTTGTCATTATAGGGTGGTTGTGTACACACACTGCCAACAAACATTTATGTTTAAACAACATGTAAAAGTGAGTTTTGCATCCAATGACCCCTTTAAATGACATTACTAAGACACACGGATGCAGGATATAAAAGGATATCCTGTTTCTCTATTTTTTTTTTTTTTAAATAAAATACATTTGAAATAAATAAAATAAAATCTCACAAAATCTCTTAAGGTTTTGACTTTGGGAAATCCAGTGATTATTTCTCACCCAAGTGATTGACAGATTGATTTAAAACATCTGTGACTGAGGCTAAGTACACCCTTGCAATCGCAAAGCAAGAATTGCATGCTGTCTGTTTTGCAATTATCGTGTGTGTGTGTGTGTGTGTGTTTGGATTGAAAGCAGAACTCTACATCTACATTTTTAAAATACAATGTTTTCCAGTTAAAAGAGAGTGATTGAATCTATGGGAAGTCAAATGCTAATTTTTACTTTTTTCTCAAATAAAAAAGAG
Source organism: Garra rufa (assembly GCF_049309525.1). Classification (NCBI taxonomy): domain Eukaryota; kingdom Metazoa; phylum Chordata; class Actinopteri; order Cypriniformes; family Cyprinidae; genus Garra; species Garra rufa. The sequence continues at coordinate 3,283,500 of NC_133378.1, read as the reverse complement.
TGTTCTGGGTGGTTGCCAGGTGTTCTAGGTAGTTTACGCAAATCCTCAATGCACCTATGTCTTTGATATGAACCCTCAAGAGAAAGCAACAGTTCATGCCAGCACTTCAAATGAAAAAAGTACAGAATTTAGGTTTCAACTTCCTGTTTTCCAGTCTATAGGAAGTATTGGAAAGTCTAGATTACACTTTAAAATAAAAAGATTGTTCTGGGTGGATGCCAGGTGTTCTGGGTAGTTTACTCATCTGTGAAATAGCCTCTACGGTACCCAGACTTGTGCGTACATATGATGGATTCATGAGTCAGCAACTACGCACATGAATTATTGTAAAGCAAGCCAATGATTCCTGTATAAAGTGAACAAACTTTAATCATAGGTGCCTTAGATACAGGGGAAAGTAAGAAAGTAGAAAGTCAGCATTCCAGCAATAAGTCCAAATATAGAGCTTCTGCTGCTTTCTGTGCTCTGCTATTGTTTCTGTTCCATCTTTCAACGCTTCGCTGTTGTCCAGAAATGCTCTGTGGGTCACATTATAGCTGCAGCATTACCGTACTCCTTTAGAGCTGGTTTCTCAAGCATGAAATGCAACTTCTGGTGTATGGTTCAATCAAAATAAGCTGGTGTTGGTACCTAAACATGCATAATGATATGATTACCTCATCTAACTAAAAAAAGGTGCAAACAGGGCTAGGTATCACTACATCCAATTATATATTTACAAAAAAAAAAAAGCATAATTTGGGTTTAAAAGCACTATTTCATTCCGACTACAATGGCCACACTGTGAACTGCTGCATACTTGAAGTAAAAAATGCAAATTTGTGCTCATCACATTTGGTTTCAGGTGGCTTGGTGTCATTGGCTAGTTATTGGACGGGTCAGGAAGCTGCTTATGAGATCTGGTCTACAACTGCTTATTGAGATGAAGTGCCTGCTACTGTTCTCAGCAAGTGATAAATAGCTCCGCTATTTGTGTTTAATGGACTGGTGAAATCAAATAATTCAGGGTCTAAGAAGCTACTGATAGATTTTTTGGTAGGTTTTAAATACAAGCTTGCAAGATCTCAATACACTGCACAAAACTATAGAAGACTGTTTCTCCACCAAATAAAAATTCAGACTTTTTTCTTAGAATTGCATGATACAAACTCACAATTCTGACTTTTTTTCTCTGAATTGTAAGATATAAACTCACAATTGTGTTATAAAGTCCAATTCTGAAGGGGAAAGAAGACTGATATGTTATTGTGAGTTTGAGTTTATATTTCACAATTCTGACTTAATAACTCACAATTCTGAGAAAAAAAGTCATAATTGCAAAACATAAACTCACAATTCTGAGAAAAAAAAAATCACAATTGTGAGTTTATATCGCTACTGCAGTTTTTAATCACATAATTCTGACTTCATTTCTCAGAATTGCGAGTTTATATCTCACAATTCTGACTTTATAACTCGCAATTGTAAGTTTATATCTCATAATTCTGAAAAAAAAGTCAGTATTGCGAGATGTAAACGCAACTGTGAGAAAAAAAGTTATGATTGTGAGATTTAAAGTCGCAATTACCTTTTTATTTTTTTATTTAGTGGCGGAAATGGGCTTACATAGAAAACAGATGACAATAGCTGTCGGGACTTCTCATAAAAACCTAGTTTTGTTTACTATTGTTTGATCTTTATTGGTCTAGTTCAGTTTTGTAATTTCTTCCGATTGCATTTTTTACTTCCCTTATCATTCCTTCTCTTTCTGTGTTTGATTAGCCTTCTCTTTTAGACTCAATTAGAGGCTCATTTATTTCTTTGATAGTGAACACTCAAGAGAATGCAACTGTTCGTGCCAGCACTTCAAATGACAAAAAAAGTACAGAATTTAGATTTTAATAACTGCTGTATTCTGTCTGTCTGGATAAGAGAAGAACATTGAGCTGTCAGTTATTTGTCAGAAGCAGACTAGTTAGACGTTGAGGACAGGACAGAAACACATTTGCTAAGTTGTGAGTTGTGAGTGTTACTGCTCTCACTGAGGTGATTTAGAAACAGGGCCATTGGAAAACCATTCCTGAGCCTTTTATATCACAAGCAAACAAGGCCGGTCCCAGCTGACAGCTTTCTGTGTGCTATTTTACTAAAAGAAATGTTTGGCAGGGAAATGGAGATAGCAACAGATCTGGAAGCATTGGAAACCTGTGCACTATTTTATTTTGTCTCTGCTCCAGTATTCTTCTATTATGAATGTGACATTTTCTGTAGAATATCTGTACAACCATCTTTTGCCCTCAGCCACTAAATCCCAGCACCATTCCCAATCTGTGAACTCCATGGGAGGACGACTTCACGACTTCCTGAAACACTGAAGATAAGGCACAAACCACAGATGTCACATGGACTATTTTAACATCGTCCTTAATACCTTTCTGGGCCTTTAACATGGTAGTTGTGTTGCAGCCTATGTAGGGTCAGAAAGCTTTTGGATTTCATCAAAAATATCTTAATTTGTGTTCTGAAGATGAACAAAGGTCTTACGGGTTTGGAACGACATGAGGGTGAGTAATTAATGACATAATGTTCACTTTTAATTTAGGAGAAGTTCACTTCCAGAGTGAAAATTTCCTGATGATTTATTCACGCCCCATGTCATTCAAGATGTTCACGTCTTTGATTCTTTAGTTGGTTCCCAATGGGTTGAAGGTCCAAATTGTACAGTAGTTTCAATGCAGCTTCAAAGGGCTCTACTTGATCCCAGCCAAGGAATAAGGGTCTTAACTAGCGAAACAATTGGTTATTTTTTCTTAAAAAAATACGAATTGATATACAGGTGCATCTCAATAAATTAGAATGTCATGGAAAAGTTAATTTATTTCAGTAATTAAACTCAAATTGTGAAACTCGTGTATTAAATAAATTTAAAAAGTCTTTGGTTCTTTTAATTGTGATGATTTGGCTCACATTTAACAAAAAACTCAACAAATTAGAATATGGTGACATGCCGATCAGCTAATCAACTCAAAACACCTGCAAAGGTTCCCTGAGCCTTCAAAATGGTCTCTCAGTTTGGTTCACTAGGCTACACAATCATGGGGAAGACTGCTGATCTGACATTTGTCCAGAAGACAATCATTGACACCCTTCACAAGGAGGGTAAGCCACAAACATTCATTGCCAAAAAAGCTGGCTATTCACAGAGTGTGGAAGAAAAAGATGCACAACCAACAGAGAGAACCGCAGCTTTGAGAAGCTTGTCAAGCAAAATCGATTCAAGAATTTGGGTGAACTTCACAAGGAATGGACTGAGGGTGGGGTCAAGGCATCAAGAGTCACCACACACAGACGTGTCAAGGAATTTGGCTACAGTTGTCGTATTCCTCTGGTTAAGCCTCTCCTGAAGTCCTCTTTTCAGATGAGAGCAAGTTTTGTATTTCATTTGGAAACTAAGGTCCTAGAGTCTGGAGAAAGGGTGGAGAAGCTCATAGCCCAAGTTGCTTGAAATATACAGTGTTAATTTTCCACAGTCTGTTATGATTTGGGTGCAATGTCATCTGCTGGTGTTGGTCCACTGTGTTTTTTGAAAACCAAAGTCACTGCACCCATTTACCAAGAATTTTTAGAGCACTTCATGCTTCCTTCTGCTGACCAGCTTTTTAAAGATGCTGATTTCATTTTACAGCAGGATTTGGCACCTGCCCACACTGCCAAAAGCGCCAAAAGTTGGATAAATGACCATGGTGTTGGTGTGCTTGACTGACCAGCAAACTCACGACCTAAACCCCAAAGAGAATCTATGAACCAAGAGACCAAAAAATGCAGATGAGCTGAAAGCCACTGTCAAAGAAACCTGGGCTTCCATACCACCTCAGCAGTGCCACAGACGGATCACCTCCATGCCACGCCAAATTGAGGCAGTAATTAAAGCAAAAGGAGCCCCTACCTATTGGTCTTATGAAGTATTCTAGTTTGTTGAGATTGGTGAATTGGTGGGTTTTTGTTAAATGTGAGCCAAATCATTACAATTAAAAGAACCAAAGACTTAAACTACTTCAGTCGGTTTGCATTGCATTTATTTAATACATGAGTTTCACATTTTGAGTTGAATTACTGAAATAAATTAACTTTTCCATGATATTATAATTTATTGAGATGCACCTGTACTTTTTATCCACTAATGCTTGTCCTGCAATTTGAACCTTCAACCCGTTGGCTCCCACTGAAGTCCACTATATGGAGAAAAATCCTGTTTTCCTCAAAAACCTAATTTCCTTTCGCCTGAAGAAAGAAAGACATGAACATGTTATGATATGAGGTAAGTAAATTATCAGAACATTTTCATTCTGGAAATTAACTTCTCCTTTAATGAAGAAATATTGCTTTCAGTGTTTGTTTTAATGTGCCAACCTAGGATTTTTACTCTGCTCCTCTGGCTTTAAAAATTTCCTGGAGGCGCTACTGTAATCAATCTAGATCTGGATGCAAACTCACACTCAGGTCCAGCTCCATTCTGCTGTGTAACATCCAGTTTGCACCATTCAATCAAAACCCAAATAATAAAATCAAGTTCTGCCTCACTAAATATCCCGTTTCACTGGGAAATACACTACATTATATAAGTCATTTTTTGCGAATATCGATTCCTGAAGACTGCAAGGCTCAATACATCACCTTGCGTTTCTACCAGTCTCTGACTCTCCGCTGAAATAATTCTACAGCCAAAACACATCATTGTTCACACTACTGGCAGAAAACTGACAAGAACCTTTACTTGTAATTAGCCATAAGCTATTTTATCTTCTCAAGCATAGCAGTGCAGAGAAGCTGAAAAGGGGCACTCTAAGATAAGACTCGGGCACAGACGCCCTCCCTGTTTGATTCAAGCGCTATTTAGCAAATACTTCATTCCCTAATAGCGTATTATAACAAGAAGCGGTTCCAGCAAAAAGCTCCCGTTTCCACACAACCACCGACCGCCTATGGGCTTGTGTGACATCTTTAGTAGGTCAGAATACATCAGAGTTACAGACTCACAAAATGTGAATGTGTGTGTGTGTGAGGAGAGAGAATAGAAAAAGAGAGAGAGAGGTTAATTAGCTCAGCTGAACAGTTTTCCAGTGTGGTTTCCACCTCGATCTACTCTCATGCCTGCAGCATGAGCGTTCACACGTGTGTGCAAGTGTGTGTGTGCTTCATGCAAACGCCTGAACCGAACTACCCCTCCATCTTTCTCTTTTTGTCACAATTCTGGTGCTTTGATTATAAGGCTTTCATCTCAGTGTTAAAGCAAATGAGACAGGGCAGTAATGAAGCTGAATTTCCCCGATCCATTACACTCACTCACACACACATGTGTTGGAAGAACACGGTCTAGTTTACGCAGGCTGCCAGAGCAAAACAAGAGCATTGTGAACTAATGGAAAACGAAGCATCACTGAGACGTTCCTTTAGCAATTAGCTCTCCATGCTGAGATGTCGCAGGCTCTCGGGCCAAAACAGACAATGTACGTCACTTACAGAATCAAAGAACTAAATATGGCAGCTTCGCTCTTGGTCTCCTCTGACTTCACTCTGTATTGGCACAGTTTGTCATCTCTGTGCTCCAGTGAGATCTAATTTCTTCCCCAGTGCAGCAAGCTGCTCTCCACTATTCTCATCCATATGCCTCTTCAATGGATTTTCAACCATCAATAACCACTTTTGAGTATAAAGAGACTGTTACTGTGGTTGGAGAACAAAAAAAAAAGCCATTTTGAATAGCATAGAACAGACACTTTATACTGTAATTATTCCCTACTGTCACACCCCCGGACTTTCATGTTGGTTTCTCCCATTTTCCCCCGCAGTTCTGAGTGTTTTGGTTTCTCCCTCATTGTTGTAACCTGGATGTTTGTAATCAGTCTGTCTATTTAAGGTGTGTGTTTTCCCCTGCATTCTGTCGGTCTTTAATGTTACCTCCTGGTGTTCCTGTGTCTGCCTGTTTCCCATTGGATTTATTAAATATTCTTACTTTTTATTACGTCGTTGTTCGTGTGTTCCTGCCTGAATCGTGACAGAAAGACCGACCGATACAGTTTTTTTTTTTTTTTTGCGTATTCCACCCCGTTTTGTTTATCGTTCTGTTTTAGTCTTTTTGTTTCCGTTGTGTTTCCCCCATGGATTCCTTCCTACGTCCAGAATTCATCCTCCTCCGGCTGAAGCAGGGGGATTTACCGCTCGAGGGATTTACGATCATGTTCCAGCTTGTAGCAAACACCACCAGCTATCCAGATGACACGCTCTGTGCGTTCTATGACGCTAGCCTCAACGCGTCATGCAGAGCGCCGTCGTCCGAGGACGGCCCTCGAGCGGATTTCGCCGCGTTTGTGGAGTGGACACTGGCGAGAAACAGTGCCACTCCGGACCCAGAGCCCAGCCAGCCACCCCGACCCGCGGATTACGAGCCCTTTGTTGACAGGAAGCCCGAGCCCGGAGCGACAGTTGTATGGAGCACCGACGGGGTCATATCTTCCGACCAGGTGCGAGAGCCGGCCACTACATCTGCGACGGTGGAGTGCTTCATGGAGCAAGAGAGGGCGGTAGAGAGCCCTGCCCACTGCACCACCAATGGGGGTGAGCATGAGCACAACTCTGGGGACTTAATAGACTTTGTCACAGATATACCTGTCTGCCTGGATTTCCCACCCACCCTCCCTCTTCTGTCTATGCCTGAATCTCCGCTGGTTACGTCCAGCCGTCCTGTATCTTCGCTGGTTCCGCCCAGCCTTCCAGAATCCCCGCTGTCTTCTGTCTGTCTCCTTGCTCACCCTCAGCCCACCATCTGTGCGGTGGGTTCGCCACGGGTCTGCCAGTCTCCATCGGTGTCATGGCTGGAGGATCCCTCACCATCGCCTCCAGCCTCAGAGTCCTGGACTCCACCTCGGCCCTCCGACCCTGCGGCTCCACACCGGCTCTCTGCTCCCTCGTCTCCACCGTCGCCCGTCGGTCCACCAGCTCCACCGGGCTCCATCGTCCCTCCGGCTCCGCCCCGGTCAGTCGTCGCCCCACCTTCGCCTCTGGACTCTACTCCTCCGGCTGTGCCTTGTCGCTCCATCCCACCGGCTCTGTGGACCTCCTCCCTCCCGCGGGCACAGCCTCGGCCCTCTGTCACTCCGGCTCCAGTTTGGCCAACCACAAATGCCTTTTGTTAATCAATCAATTTTTTTGCACTCGTCTCCTTGATTTGTTATAACTTTTGGCAGTCTATAGTACTCCAAATGTTTAGTAAAACCCAAAAAATTGACCATTTTCAGCAACAATAATCAGCAAAATTGGCAAGTTCAATGGAATTGTTGACTTTCTGTGCCGCCAATATGGCCGATTGATGACGCGTCATATAAACGCTCCATACAAGATAGGAGGAAAAATATATTTCAATACTTTCTCTCGCAATTATATTGTTGGGTAATACTGTATATAAATTGCAGGCACCTGGAAGCCGCTATAAATGTTCAGGGATTTAAATTGCTTTCTCTCTTTTTACTTTCACTTTCGAGATTTGCGATCACATGTACTCTGTGTATATAACCAAACAGAAGTACTTACCACATATTTTACAAGATTAGATGTTTGTCAATGATGCTTATTTTGTATATGTTCTAAATTGTATGTACTGTAGTAGTAATGTAAGAGGCTGCCGCTAGCAAACGGATAATTATGTCCATTTAATGGCTCTAGAACGTGTTATTCATTTTCCGCACCTTTCTGAATATGGATTCACTGAAGAGTGTTTTCACGAGGCGTCATCAAACGGCCATATTTTTGGCACTGAACAAACAATACCACTGAACCGAACGAAACTCATATATTTTGATGATTATTGCTGCTGAAAATAGTCAATTATTGTCATGTCTTAGGCTGTACTAATCGGGAAAACATTTGGAGTATTATAGACCGCCAAAAGATATAACAAATCAAGGAAAAGAGTGCAAAAAGCTGTCTGAGGAACAAAAGGCATTTGTGGTTGGCCAGACTGAACCAGGATTTTCAGAGCAAGAGTCTTGACAACATTCATATTTGTTCTTATCATTTTTGGTCAGGTAGGTGAAATATTATGCTAATATCTTAATTAATACTGCTCGTACATATCTTTACCACCTATTAACTTTAGTTTGTCAAAATATTGCGCCCTTTCCTGCTCACTAAGTCCTTTTTTATATGATTTAGCAGCTTCCATAATTTTTTTCTGTGGTTTAGACAGCATAAATTATCAGAACAACGTATTCAGTAGTACATTATCCGTTCAATCAATGCTGTTGTTTACATCCAAGTATCGCCAATATGGCCGCACATCCGATAATTGACCAAATCGTGACATAAGTGCAAACCCTTGAAACAACCCTTGAGTTACTTGAAACAAAGCTAAAGAAATATATATGTGATACTAATAAATATGCTAATAAAATAATAAAAATGAAATCTAATTGAAATGACAACTAAAAATATGAAAATAAAAGCAAATTTAAAATAGGATTAAAAAGTAATAGTATATACACAATAACTGATGAGATGCAGGTAAACAAAATATTTCATCCTTTTTTAGTAAGTGTTTTATTTTGAATTTACGATTTAATTAATTATTCACTTTTCATCAATCCTGATGTGTGTGAAACAACAAAAACACACTCATATGTGACCTTGAACCACAAAACCAGTCCTAAGGGTCAGTTTTTCGAGATGTATAAACTGAGATTTATACATAATCTGAAAGCTGAATAAATAATCTTTCCATTGATTTATGGTTTGTTAGGATAGGACAATATTTGGAAATCTGGAATCTGAGGGTGCAGAAAAATCAAAATACTGAGAAAATCGCCTTAAAAGTTGTCCAAATGAAGTTCTTAGCAATGCATATTACTAATCAAAAAATATTTTTTATATATTTATGGTAGGATATTTACAAAATATTTTTATGGGACACGTTCTTTATTTAATATCCTAATGATTTTTGGTATAAAAGAAAAAAACAACAACCATACAATATATTTTTGGCTATTTCTACAAATACATCAGTGCTACTTAAGATATATATATTGTATCAAATTTTGTGCAGCTGGGAAATATCATCCAAATGTAAGTAAATTCTCACATATTTTGTACCTCTGAGTTATGTTAGTATGCTATGTGCGGATTTTATGATATTTATTCTGCCTGTAAAACCTGCTGTTATTCCCAAACCCTAATTAGAACTAGCAACATCCTGTACATACATCACACATCACCATGAAGATTTGATACTAGCAACAGGGCATTAATTTTGTATTTACTTCTGCTGAGCAAAATACCAGAAGGAAACTGTATATTAAAGATTTTCTGAATCAAATGTGAGTGGCTCTTCCTGTAGCACTGTCATAGAGCCTTGCACTAACAATGCAGAGGTCATGGGTTTGATTCCTAGGGAATGCATGAACTATAGTTTCAATGCAGTGTAAGTCAGTTAGCATAAAAAGCATCTGCCAAATGCATAAAAATATTAATGTAAAGCTGCCACGGTGCTATAGAGTGTTCTTAGTGGTTACTACTGTACAGTCGTGGCCAAAAGTTTTGAGAATGACACAAATATTAGTTTTCACAAAGTTTGCTGCTAAACTGCTTTTAGATCTTTGTTTCAGTTGTTTCTGTGATGTACTGAAATATAATTACAAGCACTTCATACGTTTCAAAGGCTTTTATCGACAATTACATGACATTTATGCAAAGAGTCAGTATTTGCAGTGTTGGCCCTTCTTTTTCAGGACCTCTGCAATTCGACTGGGCATGCTCTCAATCAACTTCTGGGCCAAATCCTGACTGATAGCAACCCATTCTTTCATAATCACTTCTTGGAGTTTGTCAGAATTAGTGGATTTTTGTTTGTCCACCCGCCTCTTGAGGATTGACCACAAGTTCTCAATGGGATTAAGATCTGGGGAGTTTCCAGGCCATGGACCCAAAATTTCAACGTTTTGCTCCCCGAGCCACTTAGTTATCACTTGTGCAGATGCGTTCACACCTGCCTGCTGCCATTCCTGAGCAAGCTCTGCACTGGTGGCACTCCGATCCCGCAGCTGAATCCTCTTTAGGAGACGATCCTGGCGCTTGCTGGACTTTCTTGGATGCCTTGAAGCCTTCTTAACAAGAATTGAACCTCTTTCTTGAAGTTCTTGATGATCCTATAAATTGATTTATGCCGAGTTCAGACTGCATGATTTTAGCCCCGATTTTGACTCGCCGACAGGTTTTGAGAAATCGCCGACAAATGCCCGAAATCACAGGCAAATCGGTGCTCGTTCACGTGAGTGACAATCACACAGTGTGAACTATCAAAGACGCGATCTGAGAGAATCGCAGACGTGTCGCCGACACCCGTGAGATATTTGGCATGCTAAATATCTGGACCTGTCGGCGATTCAAAATCATGCCGTGTGAAAGGTGATCTGACTGAAAATCACATCGGCGATTACCTACAGCCAATGAGACAGCAACATCCAGGCCAGCGGGAAGGTGGGGGAGGAGTTCCGAAGGTATAGACCACAATATCAACAAGCATAGCTTCGGCTTCTTTTCTATTCGCTGCAAATGAGTGCACATGCAATTTGTATGACAAGCTTCTTGCGGGCTACCATTTTTTAAATAATAATCCCAGTCTCACGTGAGAACTTGCACGCTTGACCTCGCGTTGTTTCCATGTCACTTCTCGCGTGTGTTTGATTGTGAGACGTAGTTTGCGGACCGGGACAAAGTTGTCGGCGATTCTTCCTATTGTAAAGTCATGCAGTGTGAAACCCCCTGTCGCCGATCCATCGTGCAGTGTGAACACAGCAGCGACAGAATGCTACCCCAGATAGTCATGCAGTGTGAAAACATCTGTGACGCGATTGCTTTGAAAATCGTGCAGTCTGAACTCGGCTTTAGGTGCAATCTTAGTAGCCACAATATCCTTGCCTGTGAAGCCATTTTTATGTAACGCAATGATGGCTGCATGCGTTTCTTTGCAGGTCACCATGGTTAACAATGGAAGAACAATGATTTCAAGCATCACCCTCCTTTTAACATGTCAAGTCTGCCATTCTAACCCAATCAGCCTGACATAATGATCTCCAGCCTGAGTTAACAAGACCATTACTGAAATGATCTCAGCAGGTCCTTTAATGACAGCAATGAAATGCAGTGGAAAGTTTTTTTCGGGATTAAGTTAATTTTCATGGCAAAGAAGGACTATGCAATTCATCTGATCACTCTTCATAACATTCTGGAGTATATGCAAATTGCTATTACAAAAACTTAAGCAGCAACTTTTCCAATTTCCAATATTTATGTAATTCTCAAAACTTTTGGCCACAGCTGTACATCATCTACAACCCTACCCATTGTGAAATCAATCTCTGAAACACAAATTTGACAGGAAACTTGTTACAATTCAGTACAGGAGTGAACCCAAAACCCTTCTCAGAGGAAGAACTCAGAAGCCCAATGTAATCAATGTAAACACTGCCATATAAGATGATGATGAAAATGCAGGCTTAGATTTAGTTGAGTTATAGTTAGATTGAAGAAAAAACAAACCATTTCTGAGAGCAGAAAAGAGACATTGAAGTTTGTATAGTAGATGAGTGGGTTACTGTAGTTCTCAATAAATGTAACACTGTGCAGTACTCAATAAATGCAACACTGGTAATACTTGAATGCACACAAAAGCCATCAGGTATGTGCAATTGCAATTCAATTCTCAATTCTTTTCCAAAAGATTTTCTTTTTAATTTATACTTTTATTCAGCAAGGCCGCACATTAAATTGATCAAAAGAGACAGTAAAGACATTTATAATGTTATAAAAGATTTCTTTTGCAAATATATGCTGCTCTTTTGAATTTTCTGTTTACCAAATTTTTCACAGTAATATGCTGCTTGTTGCTATGTATTTGGTCATTTTGTATCATCTTTTTTGTTTAAGGTGATGGGCAGTTCAAGATTACTGTCATTCAAGAAGTTAATGATCACATCTCCTCCCCTGTTGCAGTTGTGAGCTACAAATACCCAGAGGTGATGGCACTTACGCTGGAATTCATACAGAAGTAAGCAACACATATGTCATGAAATGTGTATAAAGCATTTGGTTGTGTTGCTGTTTATTTAGTTGAAAATAATAAAGTATATTGTAAGAAATAGTTGAGTTGACAAACTCATATGACTTGCAAATGAAGACCATTGGAAATGTAAGTTAAGCAATTTATAAACGACTGTTTAAATTGGAAAGAATTAGGAATAGCAGTTGATTTAATTAACTTAAAATACTGTATGATTGCTTTTTTTTTATCTCCAGTCTGCATTTTACTCTGTAGTTCAGTTTTATTCATTTTTTTGTCACATCCATTTCTTTTAGAGTTTTTGTGAGAAGAAATCCTGAACGAGGGTTGAGATGAAGGCAACTAAGTGGCTACGCATTCCTCCAAGGCTCTTGGATGAACAGTTTTGGAAATCCATGAAGTATTTGAGCTTTTTCAAATCTCAAAATGGAACTTGGACTAAACATGCAGATAAAGGGAGGAAAAAACCTCGAGGCTGTATTCAGTAGTTTCCTCACACACATGGTGAGAGGTATACTAAGATGTACAAACACTTGGAGCCCTGCGTCTCACATCATGTTTGCTCTTACTTCAAATTGCATAGTTTTCTTAGTTTCACATTGAAATGTCAAGCATGAGTAAAACAAATCTTTGTTTCATATTTTCAAATGCTGTACAAGAAAGCGTTGTTGCAGAACCATGCCAAAATAAATTTAACATTAAGATAATTTTGCATGAATTACAGATTAGTAATCTAACTTAAAGAGATAATATTATAAGAAAATTGTTAAATTACTCACCCTTATGTTGTTTCAAACCTGTAAAACTTTTGTTTATTTTTGGAACACAAATGGAGATCATTTTAATGAATTCTGAGTGCGTTCTGTCTCTCCTCTGACCACCTACGCAACTACCACTTTTTAAGGCCCAGAAAGTTATAAAGACATCATTAAAGTATGGGACTCCAGTGGCCTAACATCAGTTTTAATGCTTTCTGTTCACAAAACATCTTCACTTTAGCATAGATAATAGATCCTGCACATATGTTGACACCGTTTTTAAAAAAGGCACCAAAATGAGCACAATTGCACAAAAAACAGGACCTTTAATACATGAGGCATGCATACGTTGTCCCTTTTCCTCTGCTTGTAACAAGTACAGTACTTCTGGGATGGGTTTTATTGTTTATTGTAAAATCTGCTCTCATGTCAACTCAACTTGTATGCATTGTAAATGTGTCTGAGATCTACATATTGTGAGAAAATTTGTTGTCAAGCCACTGGATTCACATACAGATTTTATTAAAAATACTTATTTGTGTTCTAAAGATGAATGAAAGTCTTATGTGTTTAGAATGGAATGAGAATGAGTAATTAATGTCAGGATTCACATTTTTGTGTGAACTATCCCTCTAAAAAGTATTATGTTCTCTTATAGGAAATGTTTTGAATCTTGACTGTTTAACAGCTTGTGAAGTTAAAATTTTGTGACCACTGTTTGGTGCACACGTATTGTACGAGTGCTCATGTTTACCTTTTATATTTCTGTCTGTTACTTTTTAAAGCTAAATTGTCTTCCACAATACAGGTATTTTTCAGTGTTTGACAAATTGTTAAATGAATTGATTTGATTGAAATGTTTTGTCCAAACCAATTTAAGGCAAACAAAAGCCATTGAATGCACTTTTATGAATGTCTACATGAAGTAAAAATAAACAATGTTCAGTTCATATATTGTGCTGGTTTTATTTGCTGTATTTTACCCCCCCCCCCCCCCCCCCACCCATATATATAGATGCACCATTAAAACAGAAAAAGTCCTGTTTTTTTTACTGTGGGTAGACTGTCAATTAACGAAAATGTCCGTTATTAAATTACGGTACAAAGTCCCGGTAATGAGCTGCCAGTACTTTTTCCGTTTTTTTACGGAATTTTTTTTTACAGTGTACTTTAGCCGCTTTTAGCTGCATTTAGCCACGTTTATTGGCGAAACTTGCCAACAAGCACACTATCAAGAAAGGCTATTTGCAAAGATGCATAAAAACCCTTATACTCACTTCTGCTGTGGGTGAAGCTGCATCAGGAATGATTCGCACGAAGATAGATGCTTATGTAGATCGGGATTGGCGCTTTCCATTTAAAAATGAAAGTAACGTTAAACCTCTGTGTCTTCAGTGGCTCAGATGTCGGGAGTAAATGACTACTGCTTTGTTCATCATTACATCCAACAACAGAACACCTCAATCGCTTAATTAGAGTCTTCCTCTGCACCCCAGTCGACATAGTGAGGATCGTATTCAGACAGTTTCAGCTCGGTGAGGGCAGGCTTAAGGTAAGGTGCTCATGTCAATCAAATGTATTTCGTCACAACGACAAGAAGCTAAGAATGAACTGATTTTAAAAAGGGGATATTACTTTTAAAGATATTATAAATACCACTGGGTGATTTTTTTATCATTGTAGGTTGGTTATGTACACAAACTACCAACACACATTAATGTGCAAACAACATGTGAAAGTTAGTTTTGCACCTGATAACCCTTTAAATAGGTCTAAACAGTGACCTTGAAATTTAGGAAATTGTAGGTTGTTCTCTAATTTTGATCACTTCACTGTATATCATCACGATAAATAAATAAATCACAACCTATTTTATTGGCACAAGGGATGAAGGCGTTTAATGACTGCTAAGACTGTTTAAGGCATATTTTCAAATGTTTAAGCTAAACATGCAATGCATAAATGAGCAAAAATGTGTTACAAGTACTAATACTCTCGCCTACAGCATATGCCACATATATAAACGTATATGCCTGTCATTTTTTTCTAGGCTAAACCGAATGCCATGCTTTCAAATGTCCTGTTTTTTCTGTCTGTGTGCAAGCAAAAGTTTGCTGGTCTGCATGTGTGTTTATGTGTTTTGTGTGTGTGGGCGGGAATGTGGTGGCATTGTGTGAAATGCAGACTCTTCACTCTGTATTGTTTGGCCTGTGAAAATGCTTCCACAGCAAACTCGGCAGCAATGGGAATAACTCTCCCGCCTTGTATCGCCTCCCTGCTCTTAAAATATATGTGTATCCCACTATATTTATATATAAATCAATGTATATCTCACCACGGCCTATCTCCAAACAACCAGCAATAAAGCCGTCTGTTAAATCGACCCTTCTGTACTTGTGGCAAGAAGTAGTTCAAAGCGCAACAACTGCGAGATCAAGATTAAGATGTCAGGAAAGAAACTCCATCTCTGACGCATTGGTTTCCCCTCACAAACAACTTATGTTTCCAGTGGACACTGTTTTCTTAAAGTGTACAAAATAAACCCTGTTGTGGGTAAAACTCTACATACTGTGTGACACACTGAGCTAAAAAGTGCTTGTGAAAACCGCCGATTATGGCTTGTGGAAACAGTGGCATTATTTTAGGAGTTATCTTCTCCTCCAGCTCTGTGCCTGCTCAGGAAAATAACTAGAACAGACTATTCTTCTGTTTTCCATTTTTCATCCCTGACCCTCTGAAGTGGTGGAGAAAAATGAGGCGAGCGCAAGAGAAAAAAAGAAATGCAATGCATTCATCAGGGGGCCGGAGAGAGCGTGTAGTTGAATTGTTAAATCAGAGGCTCTTTAGAGGAATCAGACTATGAAAGTGGAGGACAGTGTGAACGAGGGACACTGGTCATTTTAAACATTACGTCAAATCGATAGCATGACTAATGGGCCTTGTGTTTGGCGGTTATTGTTGGAAATAATTAGTGGTGCTTGCTGAAGGAAGAATGAGTATTAATACTTCTCAATGGGACAATTCTCTAACCCTTTGAACTACACTATAATGCATTTATTGGTAGTGACACGAATGAAGCTGTGCCATGTCTAGGGACCTGAATATTATTAAGATATGTTGTTAAGCTCTTGGCCGGCAAGTAACCTCTTGGCAACCACAAAGCTACACCCTTTAAAGAGTGTTTGAATCATCTGGGATGCTATGTAGCTTCAGCCTTAGACAGCTGATGTGTATTGCACACTAAACTGCCACTGTCAATAGCATCTTCAAATTCAATTGGCTGGCAGCTTTTGGGAGTAAGGATACAGATGTCTTCTGAATTTGCAAGGTGCAGCGCAGTGACATGAAGTACATATGAAATATGAAATATGTGTATATAACAGGGGTTTCCTCAGAGGAGGCAAAGGAGGCAGTGCCTCCTTAAAACACTGTAAAAATGAAACAATGTCAATATTTTAAAATATAACAAGTTTATAAATCTTTTGTTTTTCTAGAGAAACATTGTCCAACAGCAAAAGCAAAGAGCTCTAAACGATCCCAGCCAAGGAAGAAGGGTCTTATCTAGCGAAACGATCTGTTAATTTCTAAAACATTCACAATTTATATACTTCTTAACCTCAAATTCTCATCTTGTCTAGCTCTGTGTATTCCAGTTCAAGACAGTTAAGGAAGGTCGAAAAACTCTCATTTTCATTTTCCCCTCCAACTCCACAATCATCCTACATCACTGCAGAAGTACCAATCCAGTGTTTACAAAGTAAATGTACAAAGAAGACCAAATGCCCTTTACAAAAAAAGGTAAAACAGCGATGTAGAACGATTTTGAAATTGGAGAAGAAAATGAGATGGGAGTTTTTTTGACATACCCTAACTGTCATGAACCGGAATAAACAGAGTTGATGCAGAGATAGACAAGACGAGCATTTGAGGTTAAAAAGTATGTAAATCGTAATTTTTTTTTTAGATAATAACCAATCATTTCGCTAGATAAGACCCTTCTTCCTCAGCTGGGATCATTTAGAGCCCTTTAAAGCTGTATTTAAACTGCATTTTGTGCAGTTGAAACTGCATTTTAACTGCACCATAGCAGTTCACTATATGGAGAGAAATCCTGAAATATTTTCTTCAAAAAACATAATTTCTTTACGACTAAAAAAAGAAAGACATGAACACGTTGGATGACAAGGGGGTGAGTAAATCATCTGTCAATTTTTGTTCTCGAAGTGAACTAATCCTTTAATAAATATAATATTAATTACATTGTTATAT